>NW_023996328.1:0-48518 GCF_015586225.1 Lucilia sericata | reverse complement strand
TGAACTAGAACTGAACTAGAACTGAACTAGAACTGAACTGAACTGAAACTGAACTAGAACTGAACTAGAACTGAACTAGAACTGAACTAGAACTTAACTAGAACTGAACTAGAACTGAACTAGACTGACTAACTGAACTAGAACTGAACTAGAACTGAACTAGAACTGAACTAGAACTGAACTAGAACTGAACTAGAACTGAACTAGAACTGAACTAGAACTGAACTAGAACTGAACTAGAACTGAACTAGAACTGAACTAGAACTGAACTAGAACTGAACTAGAACTGAACTAGAACTAACTGAACTAGAACTGAACTAGAACTGAACTAGAACTGAACTAGAACTGAACTAGAACTGAACTAGAACTGAACTAGAACTGAACTAGAACTGAACTAGAACTGAACTAGAACTGAACTAGAACTGAACTAGAACTGAACTAGAACTGAACTAGAACTGAACTAGAACTGAACTAGAACTGAACTAGAACTGAACTAGAACTGAACTAGAACTGAACTAGAACTGAACTAGAACTGAACTAGAACTGAACTAGAACTGAACTAGAACTGAACTAGAACTGAACTAGAACTGAACTAGAACTGAACTAGACTGAACTAGAACTGAACTAGAACTGAACTAGAACTGAACTAGAACTGAACTAGAACTGAACTAGAACTGAACTAGAACTGAACTAGAACTGAATGAAACTGAAATAGAACTGAACTAGACTGAACTAGAAAACTAGAACTGAACTAGAACTGAACTAGAACTGAACTAGAACTGAACTAGACTGAACTAGAACTGAACTAGAACTGAACTAACTGAACTAGAACTGAACTAGAACTGAACTGAGTTCTAGTTATAGAACAGAAATCTAAAGAAGTTTTAAGCTTCAATGCATTTAAGGGATTCACTGAAAGCAAAACAGCATACAAATTAAAAACACAATTGTCACTGTACTTTGTAGTGATAGTGTTATTGTCGTTGTTGTTTTTATTGTTATTTTTATTTTTTCAACAAAAATAATTTATTCTTAGAATTTGTGTCAGCTGTCGACACAATGTATCTTTATTTTTGTTTTCTTGCAATTTTATTTATTTATATTTTGCTGTATAGTATTTTTCGGTTTTTATTTATTTGTATTCAATTTAAATTTTTATTAAAATATAGCTTATTCTTATTGTTCAATAAATTGTTTTTTTATCAAACTTAAAATCAATTTAGAATTCACCACCAAAAGGAAAGAGTAAGTTTTAAAAGAAGGAGTGCTGTTTAAGAAAGAAATGCCTTAAAATTTAATTGACATCAGACATTTCATTTAAGTAGACATTTAATTCCATAGATAATACAAAAATTATCAAATAATTATATTTATGTATAATAAAAAATAACAAGTAATTTCCCTTTACGTCTAAGGAAATAAACACAAAAAATTGGAATGTGTATTTAATCGAATAAATTTCACGAGTATGTTTATACATATGTATGTATGTGTATGATTTGACAGTATGTATGTACATATGTACATAGTATGAGTATCTTGAGTATATTTTAAGATGCATGAAGTGAAAACATAATAATGTGATTGACATTTATTTGAATTATATTAATGTCACTCATATTTCATCATTTTTTCCCACGAAGCAAATAATATAGACAGACGTACCTACAAATGAATATCATCCATATTATTTTTACCATTTTGGTATGACTGAGTACCTGCTTATGGTGCTCATACGCTTACGAGAAGTGCTAGCAATTTGAGTATTGACGACATATTGTATTTCCGCAAAAATACTTTTACAAGCAACATGTAAACAGAAGTGGTATAAGTGGGTTTATTGTATAATCCTAACGGCTGAAGGAAGCGAGAGGGTGAGTAAAGAATTGACGATTCTCAAATGGGAAAGTAATTTCTGAAGAAATCTAGAAAAGAACTAGAACAAAACTAGAACAGAACTAGAACAGAACTAGAACAGAACTAGAACGAACTAGAACAGAACTAGAACAGAACTAGAACAGAACTAGAACAGAACTAGAACAGAACTAGAACAGAACTAGAACAGAACTAGAACAACAGAACTAGAACAGAACTAGAACAGAACTAGAACAGAACTAGAACAGAACTAGAACAGAACGAACAGAACTAGAACAGAACTAGAACAGAACTAGAACAGAACTAGAACAGAACTAGAACAGAACTAGAACAGAACTAGAACAGAACTAGAACAGAACAGAACTAGAACAGAACTAGAACAGAACTAGAACAGAACTAGAACAAACTAGAACAGAACTAGAACAGAACTAGAACAGAACTAGAACAGAACTAGAACAGAACTACAGAACTAGAACAGAACTAGAACAGAACTAGAACGAACTAGACAGAACTAGAACAGAACTAGAACAGAACTAGAACAGAACTAGAACAGAACTAGAACAGAACTAGAACAGAACTAGAACAGAACTAGAACAGAACTAGAACAGAACTAGAACAGAACTAGAACAGAACTAGAACAGAACTAGAACAGAACTAGAACTAACAGAACTAGAACAGAACTAGAACAGAACTAGAACAGAACTAGAACAGAACTAGAACAAACTAGAACAGAACTAGAACAGAACTAGAACAGAACTAGAACAGAACTAGAACAGAACTAGAACAGAACTAGAACAGACTACAGAACTAGAACAGACTAGAACAGAACTAGAACAGAACTAGAACAGAACTAGAACAGAACTAGAACAAACTACAAACTAGAACAGAACTAGAACAAACTAGAACTAACAGAACTAGAACGAACTAGAACAGAACTAGAACAGAACTAGAACAGAACTAGAACAGAACTAGAACAGAACTAGAACAGAACTAGAACAGAACTAGAACAGAACTAGAACAGAACTAGAACAGAACTAGAACAGAACTAGAACAGACTAGAACAGAACTAGAACAGAACTAGAACAGAAACTAGAACAGAACTAGAACAGAACTAGAACGAACAGAACTAGAACAGAACTAGAACAGAACTAGAACAAACTAGACAAAACTAGAACAACTAGAACAGAACTAGAAAGAATCTGAACTGGAATTGATTTTTTTCCCAATTGTCACATCACTTATCATATCGCCCCCCTTATGCTGTGTTTATATTCTGGAGTATTTTAGTTAAAATCATTCAAACATGTGTCAGTTGTCAGTTATAAATAAAAAAATAAAAAATCCCATAAAACCTAAGATTGTATTTGACTTTTTATTTTTGTACATGTATTTGTAAAAATGAAGCAAATACACTCCCACACCATTAATAACTGAAAGAAAGTTGTTCAGCAGAAAGTGTTGATTGTACGACAAGGAAATACCCATATTTCTAGTACACATTTTATACAGAAGACAAAAGTATATTAGTATGCCAACAGATATTTATATGCTGACAACAACAACATCTCTTAGGAGAAGCCAGTAAAAAAGCGCAAATGTATTTACAGTTGCTTTGCATGTGTATTTTGGGTAGATATATGTCTAAATATCTTTTTGTTATATATTTTTATTGTTTGAATTTAGATTTGTATTAGATTAAGTATTATTTTTTTTATTTGCTATTTCTTTAACCTTAAGAAAGTGTAACAAAGCAAAAAAGAACATTATAGCGTAGACATTTAAAGACAAGTGTATTGTGTTTAATTTGAAGATTTTACGCTTTAAGAAATTTTTGAGAATTTATAAAATGTTATTTTTACAGAAATGTTTTGGTTAAGAAGAGCTTAAATATTAGAAGTTTTTGTATCACATCCATGTCAAAAAGGATTTGAATTTTTTTGGTAATTTTAATATTGATACTGCTTTTTGTTACTAATTTATAGTTTTAAAGTTTTAACCAATACTTTGTAAAGTTTTGGGTTTATTAAGTTTTAATAATTTGACATACTAAACGTATGATTAATATTAATTCGGAGATTTGCCAGAAAAATTCCTAATTATGCGGTTTGTATAACAGATATGGAAATAAATTTTTCTGATTTGAAATTAAGACACATATACCTTGATACTGAAGTAGTTTATAAGCAATTCCTTGCTGCACAGTGGAAAATTTTATAGAAAATGAAGTTTTGTGTAAAATTTTTTAAATTTAAATTAAATAATTTAAACTTTAATATTAAAAAGCCAAAGGAACCTCAAAAACAACCTGTACATTATTCATAAAGAAACTGAAAGAAAAGTCATTTGACGTGGCGTACGTGTTTACATTATATTCTTTTTGCCACATTTCCCTTTGTAAGGAAACATAATACAAATTACCTTTATAGCTAACGGATATACAAATATAACAGGAAGTTTTTTCTTAAAAAAACAAAATAAATATTTTATAAATAATATTTGAATTTAACACAATGTTTTATACAATTTACAGCAATTACGCCTAAGGAATTTCAACTAAAATGTTGCAAAGAATTTAAATAAAATTTCGTTAAAGTTATTTCTTTGCAAACATTTCGTAACATTTCTCTTAAAGCGTGCAAAATAAAAGTTTTCATCCGAAATGTTCGCTATTAATTTAACACTTTCTCTGGCAATTTGTACAGCCATTGACCACTTAAGAAACTTTTATGCCATGGAAAATAAGTTTCTTTATATATCTATTTTTTACTTTAGTTCATTGAATAAAGTGTTTTTTTAGTTGTTGTCTATTATTGTGCTAGAGTAAACTTTTTGACGCATTTCACGTGAAAGTTTGCTGCAACCCTCTTATTTTCTTCTTCAAACTCCGTGACTATTATTGGAAATTTGTTGCCATAAACATTTTCACTAACTGCAGTATAAACATCTTCCTCATCATGCATTTTTTTGTTGTTTTATTTATAAATGTTTTAAGTTGCTATAATATTCAATTTTCTTAGTTTTTTCTCTTCGAGAATAAAATTTTCGTTGATAATATTGTTGTCTGAAAATTATATGAAGCTTGAATAAAGAAAGTTTTTATTCTATTTTATTGAGTTTTGTTTGTACGAGCATTGTTGTGCTAAATGGGCAAAAAATGTGTTTTTCAACAACCAAGCAACTAAGCAATGATGTATTGTTGGGAAATAGTACAACATTAGAAATTTTAAATCCATTTTAACAATATTTTAGAAAAGAAATGCCAAAATAGTTTTTAAATTCATATAACTTTTAAACGACCCAAAACGCATCATCTCACAAACTAAGTATCTATCTTCAATCATGCTCTTCAATACTCAATTTCATTATTACATGGATCCTCTATTAAATCTTATAAAACTCACTGTCTTACATCTGTTAAGAAATAACTTCTAAATTAATAACACTCATACGTACTGTATGTAAAATATAAAGCAAATAAATATATTTACGCTTATTTGCAATTTGGAAAATTAAGAACTAAACTAGAACTGAACTATAACTTGAATAGAACTGAACTAGAACTGAATAGAACTGAATAGAACTGAATGAACTGAATGAACTGAATATAACTGAATTAGAACTGAAGTAAACTGAACTAGAACTGAACTTAGAACTGAACTAGAACTGAACTAGAACTGAACTAGAACTGAACTAGAACTGAACTAGAACTGAACTAGAACTGAACTAGAACTGAACTAGAACTGAACTAGAACTGAACTAGAACTGAACTAGACTGAACTAGAACTGAACTAGAACTGAACTAGAACTAAACTAGAACTGAGCTAGACTGAACTAGAACTGAACTAGAACTGAACGAGAACTGAACTAGAACTGAACTAGAACTGAACTAGAACTGAACTAGAACTGAACTAGAACTGAAAAGAATATTGAGATAATTATGTAAGTAAATTAACTTACATGACCTTTAAGCTTTATGTTAATCATAACTATAAATGTCCATCAAAACACAAATGCAGATAATAATGAATGTGGTTTGATTTATTTATATTTATTTAATTTATTCAAATCAATTTGATAGATGAAATTTACAAGAGTAGAATTTACTCTCACAATTAATATAAATCATTAAATTAGATAACTGCTTAATATTTAAAATATACATACATTCAACACATCATTTAAAGTTGAGGTTATATATAATAACCAGCTAAACCAATATTTTCCATTTAAACAGTTTTAATTTCAATATTCAAATATTTCATTTAATCTCTTAGTTTTTTTTTTGTGCTTCTTTTGTGATAATAATACACATAGCGATGCATTCATTCATTGTTTAAGTTGTAAACATCTGTTCAAACTTACTGCAACTGCAACTCAGGCGAGTTACGATTTAACGAAGTAATAACAAAATCCGACAAACAATCACAACTTCAACACCATAAGCAGGTGCGGCATAATTGTGTGTGTTTGATATCCTGTTACCTGTATGCCATTGCCTTAAGTATGTATGTGCAGGAATGTATGTGTGAGTAAATTGTTGTTGAACCATTAACCTTAACATTTTTGATGCGTGTTTTGTGGCATGTTGTTGCGGTTGTGTGGTTGAACACACACAGCCCAACCAACCAACCAACATCATCAACATTTTCTGTTTCATCACAGCATCAACGACACAATAACTACAACAATAACATTAATGTTTCTACTTAAACCTCAACAACCTCGTTCTCTCTCTCGTCAAACTTCGTATTTGTTCCACCATAGACCGTTATATGTGTGTGTCTGTTGCCGTATTCGTTATTTTTGAAAAAACCAAACGAAGTCTATTTTCTGTTCGTTTTATTGTAAGGGTTTGCCGTTTAGTTAAAAATCCTCTTGTATAAGACACATACTCAAACACATACACACAATGATTTTGAATTTTATACTGTTGTCTGTGGCAGTTGCATGCTGTGTTAAATTAGTTACCTTAAGGAATCTGCTTGTAACGGTTGTGTTTATTCAAGCGCTTTTTGTTTTAAAAAAATATTAGAACATAAAATAAACACGAAATTTGTTTATTTAA
The DNA here is from genome assembly GCF_015586225.1 of Lucilia sericata. Taxonomy (NCBI): domain Eukaryota; kingdom Metazoa; phylum Arthropoda; class Insecta; order Diptera; family Calliphoridae; genus Lucilia; species Lucilia sericata. Next base: position 41,578 of record NW_023996328.1, on the reverse strand, counting down.
CGGAAATTATATATTTGAATATAAATAATTTTGAAAAATGTTAAAACGAGTTTTGTGCAAAAAATATTTTTTAAAAATGTTCAATTGTTAAATCAAACTTAAAATGTTTATAATAACGAATAGATAAATGAGTGTTAATGTTAGAATTATGAGTGATCATGCTTTTTAGTTGTTTCAAATTTTAACTCAAATTTAAAAAAGTGTTTTTTTTTAATAAAATAGAAATTTGTTATAGATTCTATTAAAATAATTGTTGAAAACTATTCTAACATTTTCATAAAATTTTTAAGTGAATTTAGTTTTTTATTAAAATTTTGATTTATTTTAGTGTAAGTAAATAACTGTTAGTTTAAAATCGAATAAAAATTATAAAATTTAACAACCCTGCGCTTTATGTTTAACATTTACTCTCTGCCTTAAATATTTAAGAAACATTATTTTCATATTAAGAATGCTGATCTTTTACCGGCGTATATTACGAAATTTTGTTTGCCAAATTTGTCTACTGAAACTAAAAAAAAATATTGATTAAAGAGTTGTGATTTTGGTCCTTCGTACCCAAATCAACAATTCTTACAGATTTATATAATAACTAAACATTGGGTCTTTCAAACCGGTGTTTCAAACAAATTGCTACTCAATGTTCTTAATTAAATATCCGGAAACAACAAGATCGCCTTTTTTCATAAGAAATTGTAAATAATGTGTGTTTCCCAACGTGTTTCTTAATATAGATCATAATTTTAGGTTCTGTTTTCTTAGGTGACACATATACAGGTCATTCGAACTGATTTGGTAACCAAAAATCTTCAGTGTTAACTATATTTCATAAATATTTGGTCCTTCGAACCGAATATTCAAATTTTGTGCCAAATAGCCAGCTTGTATAACCAAAATTGAATATCCAAACAATTTAAAATTTTGACTTTAGATATCTTCTTCATTTTTGTTTTCATTAATGAGCCTCGAAGGACCAAAAGTATAGTTATGAACCTAAGATGTAATTGTGATAGAAATATGTAATGATTTTCGAAGCCGGTTGATTTACTATGTTCGATATACATAAGCAATAGAGTACATATCTAAACAGTATTTGTTTTATGACTAAGGAATTTTGGTAATAAAATATGGTCCTTCGAACCAAAGCAAAGTTTTCAACAAAATAAACTCGATGGTAAAATGCAAATTTGGTCCTTCAAACCAAGTTTTTCATGCAGATTATCATTGGAAGTTTACAACTAAATGTCTATAATTACTTTCGAAGACATTCAAAAAACAAAAGTTAAAATTTGGTCCTTCGAATAGGATATTCCAAGCTAAATATTTACATTCCAATTCGAATATTTACTCAATTAAATAGCTCGCTCGTAGGACTTAGTCTTCAGTGATAAACATTAAGTATAGACCTATAAATTAAATATTGTTTTCTGAAATTTGCGTTCCAAAGAAATACAAGTATTCTTTAAGTTTGATTTAAGATATGCATGAATAGGTCCTTCGAACCAATATTGAAAAACATTAAGGAAAAAAGGCTAAAATATAAATTCTAATGTAAACTTCTAGATTACTCTAGAATGCATCTTAATGCATCTCCACTAGATTTTCATTCAATTCTCTTAACTTAAAAGCCGGCTCGTAGGACCTAATCTTTAGCAAAAGACTTTGAGTTCTAACTAGTTTAAGAGTTTCTTAAGTTGTGCGATTAGGTCTAATCAACTAGATTTTCACTCAAGGCTTTCAACTATATACCCGGCTCGTAGGACCTAACCTTTAGTAAAGAACGTCGAGTATGTAACTGGTTTAAGGAAAAATTTTATGTTCTAAAGACATACAATTTAAGAATAAATTGTATCTTTAGTACTGTATGTATGTAACTAGTTTTAGAAAATATTTTGTGTTGTAAGGACATAGAGCTTAACATTAAAAGAGTTTGATTTTTTAAGATGTACGAGAAATGGTCCTTCGAATCCGTTATGCTCTAAAGAAAATGAAAATACGTGGATTTAAAGAGAAAAGGTTGGGAAACATTACCTTAAGGAAGTAGGTCTTTTAAAAGTTGTTTTCTTTTTATCATTTTGAAGAACTTAAAGAACTATTTTTAAAAAATCCTTGGGAACTCTGTTCCTTTAATGATGGACAGACAAACATACAGATAGATAGACAAACGGACACACAGATAGATAAACAGCATAACAGATAGACAAACAGACAAATAGTTTGGCAGATAGACTGACAGATGGACGGATATGTTAGATCATCTTAAATGAACAGACAGACATATAGTTAGACAAAAAGACACACAGATAGAAAATAGCATGACAGATAGACAGACACACAAATAGCTTGGCAGATAGACTCACAGATAGACGGACATTTTAGATGCTCTTAAATTTTTGTACGAAACTTGTAACTGGCAAAAATATCTAGCATCCCCTTATGTATTGGGTTGGGGAGAATTTGGACTATTGTCCCACTAAACTCCTAAAATATAAAATTATAACTTTCTCTTTTTCAAAACTCCTGTTAGTTCATCATATTATTTAGTAGTTATAACAAAATTAGTAGAACTGTTGCATAAATACTTTCACCACAAACGTATTTCAAATGTAACTAGAGAATTAGCTAAAACAAACAAACTTTTTGGACGCCAAAAATAATCAAGTATGTATGCACGGTGCAGTTTTAAATATTTTATTAAAATTCCCTTGACCAACAAAATGATTTGCATACATTTGCCGTCTATACAGACAGTTCTTAGTAAAGTATTAAAATATACATATTTGTAGATTTGTTTTTAAGCATTAACAACTACAGAATATATAACAACAACTATAACAACTCTATTTCACTTACAACAGCTAACAACAACAATGCGCATTGGAGTAATTCAGTGCGCACCAGTGCACATTTAAATAGGTAAGGGGTAACCGCACTGAAACTAAAACAAATAAAATGTGAAAAAAAGAACAACAACTACATGTTATGAGCATCATCATCAACAGGACCCTGTCCAGTCAGTCAGTTAGTGTTTCATAATAAAATGTGACAATATGTTTATATGAGCTGTTGCAACATTTTATGCAAATTTGTATTTTATTTTGGAAATTGTATTTATTTACTAAACATAGACTAGGTAACAAAAAAAAACTAACAAACAATAGCTAGCAATGACAACAACTAACTATACAAAACTAAAACAAATATGTATTACAGTCTGTCTAATGTTACAACCTGTGTTCTGTTACAAACATACATATAGTTCAGTGTAGTCTATATTTAATTACATGTATTCAAATACATTTAAGTAAAATAAAACAACATCTTATGACCGGATCAATTAAGTTTTATTTTCAATTTGAAAATAGAAAAAATCATTCAAATGAAAAATTAACAAAAAACATTTTTCTCCTTAAAAAAAGTTTTCAATTTTAGTAAAATAACACTCGTAGTTGTTTTATAAAAAACTATATTTAATAAAATTTAATACATAATCACCACTAAACTGTAAATAACATTTAAAGCTAAAGTTTATTTATATTTCATTGTACTACAGGTAGTATGAGTGATTTTTAATTGATTTTTTTTTATTTGTTTCGAAATAATATATTTTGTTTAAAAATAACTACTTTTTATAAATAATAAAAATTAATGCTTTCAATTGCACAAATAAAATTCTTAGAATATTCTTGAAAATATTTAAAAATTATTTATTTTTATAATTTCAAGTACCACATGTGGTATGAGTAATATTGAGGGTATTTTTAGGCTTAAAAGTCAATATATATTTTGCTTTAAATAAATCCTCTCTTTAGATAATAAAAATTATTTTATTATTGAAACAAAAGCATTAAACTGTTTGTGCTAATAAACAACTTATAAAATAATCATTAATTGTTTATTTCAAAAGCAATTAAAATATTTACAAACTCCCCGATAAGTATGCTATATTTTCAAAACAAAAGTTAATAATACGTAGTTGCCAATTAATAAGAATATAAAAAATATTTGATTTAATTTTAGGTTTTACTTTCTGAGGAGACATTTCAATAGGTTTTTCTAATCAATTTGGAAATTGATAATTTTCAGTTTTTTATAAATTTTTTAAATATTTGGTCCTTCGAACTGGATTTCAAACATTTTTATCAGAGACTTGTGTGTCCCAAAAGAGATTTTTGAGGAGTTTTGATTTATCAATTCGAATCCGATTCCCGGAAAGCATTCGAATATTCCAACTGTTTTTTTTTTTCATCAGATTCTCATTCTAGGATCTTAACTAGACATAATACACGAAAAATAAAATACTTAAAACTCGAAGTGAATTATTTGCTGAGTTGATAAGCTCTTTCATGCAAAAGGGGCATCGGCATGCCAAAACTTTAAAAATAAAGCTGTTAAAAATATTGAAAATAATATACAAATGTGTCATTCTGCATTTAAGTTTTGTGCGCGAAAGGGTTAAGCTACCTTTGTCCGTCTGTAAATGTGAACATTGCAATCCAAATAAAGATCGCCATTTCAAAGAAAATTCATTAAAATTTGGGTTATAGACTTTTGAATTTTAATGATTGACTTTGTTCCACGATCTAGTCCCCTTGAAACGCCTAAAAGTATGTATTAGTAAGAAAAAGTGTATTGTAAATTTAACGTTCTAGGAATTTTATATAATTTTGACATAACGTTTGTAATTACCACGATATTTCCATTATAAAGTGTATATTCTGGGTCCTTCCATCTGTTTGTTTGTCTGTCTATTTGTCTGTCTATTTGTCTGTCTATCCGTCTGTATATCTGTCTGTTTGTCTGTCTATTTGTCTGTCTATTTGTCTGTCTATCCGTCTGTATATCTGTCTGTCTGTTTATTTATCCGTCTGTTTGTCTGTCCGTCTATTATAATCAATTTGCTGCAGACCCCAGATTCAACTGGACTCAAATCTGCAATAAATCAGCAAAATCGGTTAATAAATACCCAAGATAGGAGTAAAATTCTGAAATAATCCTTGAAAACATGATATATTTGGAAAAAATCGATCTAATAATTAAATATATGTATATCTTGTCAATATAACTGTTCTCTCAATCACTAAATAACAAATTTTTTTAACCAAAATTTAAATTTCTATTGTTAAGTGAACCAGTTATTTTCATTCTATATTTATAACAGAACTATTTATTACCAAAAAAAAACTACTAACGTAAAATATTTTGTTATTTTTCCCAAAAAATAAACTACCCAACTTCAATGTTGTTTTTGTTTTAATTATGGTCCCTGTGTTATTCTTCATCTACATATATGAGACAGTAGTAGGTTTTGTTATTGTTATTGTGTGGTTTTTACTGCTGTTGTTGTTGTTGTAATATAAACTAACAATTATAATTATTTCAACAACTCCCATCGATCTTCATTGACACTTGTACTCCATAATAAAATGTAACTCTATGACATATTGCTATAGATATGTGTGTACTATGAATGTATGTTGTATGTGTTTGTGTATAGAGCTTGTCTATATTGTTACAATACCCGAACTACGTAATAGCGTAGGTAAAGAGAGTAGAGCGGAAACTGGAAATGCTTTTTGTTTGTTGATTTTTTGTTGCTGTTGTGGTTTATGCATAATAATGGCATTTGTTTTGGTGTATGAATGTTGGTGGGAAATAGTCGTCGGTGTTTTTATTAGCAAGAGTAGTTGCAGTTGTTGTTTTTGTTCTTCTGCCGGTTTTATTATACTAGTGGTAGTAGTTGTGTGTTAGTCATAGTTCCTTCTTTTTCCAACTCTCTTGTATTTGCTATGGTGTATGTGTATATGTAAATAATGTTGTGTATTGTGGTAGCTAGTATATACACACTTGCATATGAGTGTCATATTGTGTTGAAGTTATTTTTACTACTATTTAAAACTGTTATATGAAGTACACAATTGTAGTGGCACTCATACAGGTATCTTTATACATATTATTTGTGTTTTCAGTTTTACTTTTTTTTGGCATATTTGTTTTTATTAACTTTACAGCATAGTGCTTCATGGTTGCTAAATTCAAATGTTTAATACCATAGTAGGGCAATCTTTTAATAAGTTCCAGTTGTGTTATCAACATAAATTTGTCACCTTAATAAAATTAAATTTAAAAATTAACTTTAAATATGACTAGACTTTTCTCTAATTACCTTATGTGACTATATGGTGTGACAGCATTAGTACTTTACTTTCTGGCATATCAACATACTATCGTTTCTATACATCAATGGTGAAATGTAGATATTAACTAACAAACATACTTTCCACCAACATAAGCTAATTATTTTCATTTTCTTTTGACATTTCGTATTCGAAAAAAAAACATTGTATGTTATGTGGTATTAATCTTTTAACATCAAAATATACAAAATCATCATGAATCTGTCAATGAATGTCCTGCATATAACTCATAAATGAGATTGTATAGAGCTTTTCCTAGTATAGTCCTTTTTCTTTTATTGTTGGATTTTTAATAACTCTGCCATTTACACTTTTTCCCATTTGCTATTTGTTTTACAGAGATTACTATACTTTCTATTCATAGCTATTAGTTGTTATCATGAAAGATTTATTTTTTTTATTAATATGAAATTTTAAAAAGAATTTTGAAAAATATTCTGCTTTTAATTAAGTAGAATATGAAAACTTTTTGAAAAATTTTATAGAGATGAAAAGAAATTGTTTTGAAAGAAAATTGTAAAAACAATTGTGTTTCATGCAAAATGGAAATAAGTTAAGAATTTCAAAGAAAATCCTTTACAAATGTTTCTGAAAAAAGAGTGGGTATATTTATGAAAATCCATTTCTGGGGATTTTTTGACTAGATGTTGATTAGACTGTATATTAGACTATTGGTTTGAATATCAACTTGACTTTTTACTAGGTTATTGATTCGCCTATTGACTGCATTAATTATTAGACTATCTACTGGACTATTAGTTAGACTATTGACTGGCTAATTGACTATACTATTGGTTTGGCTACTAACTGGACTATTGGCTAGATTATTAACTGGACTATTGGCTACTCTATTTGCAAGATTACTGAATATGTTAGACTATTAATAGGTCTATTGAGTAGACTTTAAAATAGACTGTTAGCATGCCTACTGATACACTAGTGACTAGACTATTGATAAGACTAGATAAAAGACAAGATTACTCATCGACTACACCATAAATTAGACTATTGGTGAGACTGTTTACTGGACTATTGAGTAGACTACTGATTGGTTTGAACTCTTCTCTAGTTGTCACATTACCTAATGGACTGTTTAGGGGTTTATTTATTAGACTATTGACAAGATTTAGAGATTAGACTATAGGCTAGATAATATACAAACCTATTGACTGGACTATTGACTAATCTATTAGCAAGTCTACTAACTACACTATTGTCTGACCTATTAAGTAGTCTCCAGACTAGACTGTAAACAAGGCTACTGACTGCACAACTGATCCAATATTTATTAGGTAATAGATGAACTATTGATGGAATTAACGAAACCTATTACACTAATTACTAGACTATTCGTAAGACTACATATTTGACTATTGAGTAGAATCCATACTAGACTTTTGGCAAGACTACCTACTATTCGACTAATGGCCAGATAATATTCAAAACTGGGCTATTGACGACTACTTTACCTACGACTATATTTACTAAGGTTGTTTCTTAACTAGACGCTAGGCTATTGCCTACACCCTAAGTTAAACTATTGTACTAATGACTAGACTATTGGTTAGACTACAGATTTGACTATTGTCTAGACTCCAGATTAGACTGTTGGCAAGACTACTTACTAACTAACCATTTTTCCGACTGAATATTCAAAACTGATTAGACTTTACTAACTACTCTCTTCACTATGATTTTGACTTGACTATTGCCTAAAATATTGTCTGTCTCTTGACTAGACTCTAGACTATTGACTACACTACCGACTCGACAATTGAGTAGAATATTTTAGTGTATATAGACAATAGTCTATAGTCTAGCTTCTATTAGCTAGGCTATTGACTAAACTATTGATTAGGCTACTGCTATACCATAGACTTAACTAGACTATTATTTAGACTCTTGACTAGACTATTTATCAGACTATTTACTACACAATAGAATAAACTATTGACAAAACCAATAACTAGACTTTAGACTAAAGGTTGACTATATTATTGACTAAATTATAGATCAGACTATTGATCAGGGTATAAATTAGACTATGGACTAAATTATTGTTTGCTCTAATGAATAGATTATTAAATAGACCATTAACTACTTTATTGATCAGACTGTTGTTGTTATGAACATGGACTGTAATATTGAAAATACTATTACTAATCTTTTTATATAATATTGACCAAACTACTGACTAGTTTGTTATAGATGTTACTTTGGCTTGACTACTTTTTAAATTGAAAAATCTCCTACTAAGTTTACCACCTACATACTCCCTAAAACAATTAATATTTATTTTCTCTTAAAACTCAAACTTTTTCAATCTAGATGTCTGTTTAAACACGTGTTATTTGAAGCATCAATCGTTAGGATAATGAAACTAAAACCAAAACTGAAAACAAACGTTATTTCATTTTTCGTTCACGGCATCATTACCAAGGGCTAAAAACGTTAAAGAAAAACCATAAAAAGAATAATTATAAAATCATAATTTATAAATACTGACAAATAAAATTTATGACCTCATTTTGTTAAAAAATTTCTATGTCATACTTTTTGGCTTTGTTTTTTTGTTTTTCTTATTCTTAGAGGTTTCTTTGAAAATTCTGAAAACAATTTTTTGTTTTCAAAAAAAACGACAGACCACTTAACAATCATTTTCTTACCTAGACAACCGTATTTATTTTGGAGTGGTAAAGAGAGAGTGTAAAGCTAAATATAAAGCCCCCACCTAGCCACCAAATAACAATTTTATCAGTGAACAGCAAAAAAAGCCTAAGGATTTTTGCTTCATTTTTAGTGAAAATCCTGCGAAAGCAAATAAAAAAAAAAACTTTCACTTATTAAGCCACTGACACACACAACATGACATAAATGAGCTCTAAAGAACAACAACAAGCAGGTGATGGTGTTGGTGGTGGTGTAGCAATATGGTCTGGGGGCCAGTATCAAGTTAAAAACCAGTAGGCGGAATGAATAGACACAAAGGTAAAGCGTCAATGTACGACAGATGTTTTCAATTGTCGGTATTTGTTTTAAGGTTTTTGTTGTTGTTTGTTTGCTTGCTTGTTGTTTATTTATTCAGCATTTTTCAATGTTACTTTTTCTAGTCTAGTTGAGTTGCTGTTGGTGAAAATGGTTCTAGTTCTTGTCATAGTTGTATTAATTTGTTGTATATGTTTTGCAGCAGTAGCCAACTGCGATGTGTTCAAAATGTTAAGTATCCTTAGTCCAGCTTTTTAGTCATCATGCTAATGTAGTAATGGTGGTTTGTTTAGCATACGTTTTTCTTTCTTCTAATGTTGATCCTGTAATGTCATGACAATATTAAGCTGTATGAACTTGCTCTAAATCTTTGCCGAGGTTTACCTACATTTCATTTTATTACACATAATTCCTGTTGTAAACCACTGACTACTTTCAGTTTTTCTTTCATGATTCTTTGAAAATATTTTATACAAATGGTAGTTTCTTCTTTTAGTATGTTGTGCCTTTACCAACTTTTCTCTTTAGCCTTCCTCTGGTAGACTTTACTTTATATTGCTTAGTTATAAAATTAATTTGTAGTCTCATTTTGAAATCCTTTTAATTAGTCTGTGAAAAAGTTAGACATTTAGTAGCCCTTTTTTAACGTTGTATAAAATAACTTTAGTACATTTGTGATTGGTTTAACCTTTTAAGGTGTGGGAGATTATTCGCTTAGATTTCCCGAGCATAGTAGTTGTATTTGTTTTGTCTAGACTTAAGAAAATCTAGGAGATTTGAGAACTAGAGAACTGAGTCAATGTTTATGCATCTAGTAAATGGATAATGAATATATTCTAGATCAAACTTCTGACTAAACTTTTGTATAAACTATTGAGTAGACTATTGAGTGGACTGTTGAGTAGACGCTTGAGTAGGCGGTTGAGTAGAATATTGAATATTGAGACTTAAGTCTAATATTGAGTAGACAATTAAGTAGACCTTTGAGTAGAATATTGAGTATACTATTTAGTCGGCTATGGAGTAGACCATTGAGTATAATATTGAGTCGGCTATTGAGTATAATTTTGAGTCGAATGTTGTGATGACTATTGAGTAAACCGTTTGAGTCTACTATTGAGTCGAGTATGGAGTAGACTATTGAGTTGACTATTGAGTAGACTATTGAATATAATATTGAGTATACTATTGAGCATACTATTGAGTCGACTATTCAGTTGACTATTGAGTAGGCTATTGAGTAGAATATTGAGTATACTATTGAGTCGAATGTTGAGATGACTATTGAGTAGACCGTTTGAGTCTACTATTGAGTCGGTTATTGACTAGACTATTGAGTAGACTATTGAATATAATATTGAGTATACTATTGAGTCAACTATTGAGTTGACTATTCAGTAGGCTATTGAGTAGAATATTGAGTATACTATTGAATCGAATATTCAGATGACTATTGAGTAGAATATTGAGTCGGCTATGGAGTACACTATTGAGTATGATATTATGTATACTATTGAGTTGACTATTGAGTAGAATATTGAGTATACTATTGAGTCGAATGTTGAGATGACTATTTAGTAGAATATGAGTCTAATATTGAGTAGACAATTGGGTAAACTATTGAGTACAATATTAAGTATTGAGTGGAAAATTAAGTAGACTATTGACTATAATATTGAGTCGACTATTGAGTAAACTATTGCGTAGAATATTGAGTAGACTATTGAGTATAGTATTGAGTTGACTATTGAGTGAATCTTGAGTAGACTATTGAGTATAATACTGAGTATACTATTGAGTCGACTATTGAGTAGAATATTGAGTTGACTAAAGTCTAATATTGAGTAGACCGTTAAGTAGAATATTGAGTCAAAAATTTATTAGACTATTGAGAACACCGTTTAGTAGAATATTGAGTACAATATTGAGTAGACTATTTTGTAGAATATTGAGTAGACTATTGAGTCGAATATTGGTATAGTATTGAGTCGATTATTGTGTACAATATTGAGTAAACTATTAAGTCGAATATTGAGTAGATTATTGAGTAGAATATTTAGTAAAATATTGAGTCAAGCATTTAGTCGAATATTGAGTAGACTGATTAGACTATTGAGTAAACTATTGGGTAGACTATGAATTAGTCTAGACAATAACATATGTTCTAATTAATATGTGTGTTTCCTCAAAGGTTTAAAAAACCATATGCAACTTGTTCTAGTAGTAGTAGTAGTAAATACACATAACTATATAACAGATCCTGTAAGGATGTCTGAGTCAAAATTGCTATGTGTGTGTGTAACCGAAAAAATACATAAGTACATGTGTGTTTGTGGTTTACCGCGTGTGGTTCAATGTTTACTTGTTTATTTGTTGATGTAGATGCTGTTGCTACTCCTGCCGTTGTTGTATTTACAAACAAAAAAGCCTACATGCTATGTATGTAAGTGTGTGGCAATATGAGAGTTTTTTTTTTCATTGAATATGTGTGTGAGTAGCTTTACAGTTTCACAAACGTAATGAAATTGAAACGAGTGTCCGTAGAATAAGTACGCTTATAGCATTTTTAATGCCATCAAACATGTTTTTTTTCTTCTTTCACTACAAACTTGTAGTTGTAAATATTTTATATGTATGCATGTATATATGACCATTTGTATTTAAACACTAGTAGTTGTATGTTGTATTGTGTAAATTCTACACTTTCTCATAATAAAGGCTTTTACAGTTAGTGACTATATGTGTTATATTTTTATTCCCTTTAATTTTTGTTTCATTCGACTACATGTTAACTGCTCTCTTTGGTTCTTGTCCATTGGCGACCTCAGGCTCGGAACAGACTATAAAACAAAACATAATGGTAATTCAGCCGTACGTTCATTTGTTCGTTTGTTGGTCTCTGCTTGACTGCCTTTGTGTCGAAATTAATATTATTAAATTAAAAATTGACAGCGCACACATTCGCTATACACTTCCAGCCGACTTCTGGCACAAAGTCGTTAAGGACCTAGTTTTTTTTTTTTTTCTTTCTTTATTTTTTTTTTTTTTTTGCTAGCTGGTAGCCAAGGAAAATAAAGCCTGTAGTGCTTTAGCTGTCTATGGAATAGAGCAGCGAATGAGGATATGTTTATTTTTTGTGGTTTTTAAAACTGCCTGAGGAATTTAAAGTGTCTCTGAATTTTATTTTTATACTTTTGAACTTAAAAGGTGTATAAGTGTAAGCCATAAATAATTTAATATACTTGCTAATAAAATGGTAGTTTAAATGATTAATATGTTATTAAGTAAAAGATCAAAATGTGGAAAATACATGTTTTTAATAACTAGCATATACCTACAAAGGTTTGGAGGAAATTTTGGGTTACATTAATTATACTCATTTAAACTAAACACAATTCTCAAATTTTTCATTGTTTGTTAATTATAAAATCCACTAGACAAATCATTTCGATGTCTAAACACTTTATTTAGATAAATTGTCTCATTAATCATAAAAATAGCAGCAACATTTACAAAACCATAATGATTACAATAATTTAAATATGTATAATGACAAATACACTTCCTAAACCGCAATGTAATAAAATGTTTAACTCCTGCTCTTAAAGGCACCTAAATGAAAAACACACTCTCATAGACAACACCAACAGAAAGCAGAGGAAAAAGTTTTGCAATTAATTTTTATAATTTAAGTGTAATTTAATTGCCTTCATTTTGGGTGTTTTTGTGGAAAAACATACTCACTCACTCCTAAAAATATACACCTTAAAAATTTTAATTTCAAACACAAACAACAATAGAGACACGTAAAAATCTCAAACATATGAAGAAGAAAGTCACACAATTTGTTTAAAACCACTTATTTAAAAACATACACAGAAACAACAATAAAATCCTTAGAGAAGTTGTAGAAAGTTACAGCAACAAGAAAAAAAAATTAAATCAAAACAATATAAAACTACAACAAAAAAGCAAATTAAAAAATAAAAAACATATAATGACGACATAAATGTAGAAAAAGTCAGCAACAAACACTGGTTAAAAAACATACAAACACATTTCATACAAATGTTTTTAATTTGCATACTCATACTAATTTAAAACAACTGTACAAATGTGGTTATAACAGTCGGAATTATTATAATAAGTACATTTTATTTTTTTTAATTGAAGTCTAAGCTATGACTAGACTAGACATGACTAGACATATGACTAGACTAATGACTAGGACTAAACTAGACTATGAACTAGACTAGACTAGACTAGACTAGACTATGACTAGACTATGACTAGACTATATGACTAGACCTATGACTAGACTATGACTAGACTATGACTAGACTATGACTAGACTATGACTAGACTATGACTAGACTATGACTAGACTATGACTAGACTATGACTAGACTATGACTAGACTATTGACTAGACTATGACTAGACTATGACTAGACTAGACTAGGACTAGACTAGACTATGACTAGACTATACCTAGACCTAGACTAGACTATGACTAGACTATGACTAGACTATGACTAGACTATGACTAGACTATGACTAGACTATGACTAGACTATTGGACTAGACTATGACTAGACTATGACTAGACTATGACTAGACTATGACTAGACTATGACTAGACTATGACTAGACTAGACTAGACTATGACTAGACTATGATCTAGACTATGACTAGAACTATGACTAGACTATGACTAGACTATGACTAGGACCTATGACTAGATCTGACTAGACTATGACTAGACTATGACTAGACTATGACTAGACTATGACTAGACTATGACTAGACTATGACTAGACTATGACTAGACTATGACTAGACTATGACTAGACTATGACTAGACTATGACTAGACTATGACTAGACTATGACTAGACTATGACTAGACTATGACTAGACTATGACTAGACTAGACTAGACTATGACTAGACTATGACTAGACTATGACTAGACTATGACTAGACTATGACTAGACTATGACTAGACTATGACTAGACTATGACTAGACTATGACTAGACTATGACTAGACTAGACTAGACTATGACTAGACTATGACTAGACTATGACTAGACTATGACTAGACTATGACTAGACTATGACTAGACTATGACTAGACTATGACTAGACTATGACTAGACTATGACTAGACTATGACTAGACTATGACTAGACTATGACTAGACTATGACTAGACTATGACTAGACTATGACTAGACTATGACTAGACTATGACTAGACTATAGACTATGACTAGACTATGACTAGACTATGACTAGACTATGACTAGACTATGACTAGACTATGACTAGACTATGACTAGACTATGACTAGACTATGACTAGACTATGACTAGACTATGACTAGACTATGACTAGACTATGACTAGACTATGACAGACTATGACTTTAATATGATTGCAGTGTTCTTATATTTACAATTATAAACTCTATTGAAACTCATAATTATTCATAAGTAAAAATGCTTATATGAGTGTATGTACCCGCAAAAAGTCTGTCTTTTAAGTTAAAAATTATGAAAACAACAACAACAGCAATAACGAAAAAACGACACGAAGTTTTTGCTAATCTTGCAAAGTTTATTTAATAAAAACCTTATAATAAAAGCAACAAAATTTATTTTTTTTTTTCATAAAAAAGTTAAAATAAGACTCTCAAGGAAAAGAAACGTACAAAAACCAAGAAGTTTTAAAGAAGAGAGATAAATAAAAATATGCAAAAAATAACATGAAAAACATTGAAATTAATTGCACTCAAAAAACAAATACTTATACGCAAATACAAGCATACGCACAGTATTGGTATTCATCCTTTTCTTCTTATAAAACGCCGAACACATATGCAGCCAACAAACTCATTAAAGAAAGCACATAACATTCCCATACAAACAAGTGCTTTAACACATATGTGTACATAGATTCAAAATTTTTCTTTTAAAGTGGCATACATGTATGTATGTACTTTCTTATGAGAGTAGTCTAAAATGAACGTAAAACGTACTATAGACTATAAGCGATCATTTTTAAAAATGCTTTTAAGTTTGCTCTCGTAAAAATAAACTAGTAGGCATTGTTAGTAAAGTCAATATGTTTCATTGCTGTAGCACTGTCTTCAATCATTTCCTTAAAAAAGAACAAAAATTTCAAACTCATACACATTCTACGCTAAATATTATCATGATGTGTGGCATAGGATAATACATGGAACATTTTAAAACATATTGCAGCATATACAAGAAAATTAGTCTATAGATTTGTTTTATAGTGAACACGAGGGCTTAGTATCATAGCAGATACATATATTTTTTATTTGTTTTTCTGGCTTTCACACGCTCCCACATTTTCCTTATATACATACTTACACACGCCCCGAAGGAGTCTTGCAGGCAGACAAACGACTTCATTCATTAAGTTTTTAAAATCTCATCAGAATACGAGTGATACTAATAAAATTTATCTCTTAAAATAACGAGAAATTTAATTGAGTTTTAATTTGCAACATATTGAGAATACATTAATGTTTTGTGTTTTATAATCTTGCAAACAATTTTCGTTAGGAGAAGATGATGAGATTTGAATTAATTAAATTAACAGAAAAAAGAGGATTGTATTGCTACAAGAAGATGTTTAGTCTAGTCTTAGCTTTGGGATAATAGTGATAAAACTAGTGATAGTCTGGTGATAGTCTAGTGATAGTCTAGTGATAGTCTAGTGATAGTCTAGTGATAGTCTAGTGATAGTCTAGTGATAGTCTAGTGATAGTCTAGTGATAGTCTAGTGATAGTCTAGTGATAGTCTAGTGATAGTCTAGTGATAGTCTAGTGATAGTCTAGTCATAGTAGTCATAGTCTAGTCATAGTCATGTCTAGTCTAGTATCAAGTCTAGTCATAGTCTAGTCATAGTCTAGATAGTTAGTCATAGTCTAGTCATAGTCTAGTCATAGTCTAGTCATAGTCTAGTCATAGTCTAGTCTAGTATAGTCATAGTAGTCATAGTCTAGTCATAGTCTAGTCTAGTCTAGTCATAGTCTAGTCATAGTCTAGTCTAGTCTAGTCATAGTCTAGTCATAGTCTAGTCATAGTCTAGTCATAGTCTAGTCATAGTCTAGTCATAGTCTAGTCATAGTCTAGTCATAGTCTAGTCATAGTCTAGTCATAGTCTAGTCATAGTCTAGTCATAGTCTAGTCATAGTCTAGTCATAGTCTAGTCATAGTCTAGTCATAGTCTAGTCATAGTCTAGTCATAGTCTAGTCATAGTCTAGTCATAGTCTAGTCATAGTCTAGTCATAGTCTAGTCATAGTCTAGTCATAGTCTAGTCATAGTCTAGTCATAGTCTAGTCATAGTCTAGTCTAGTCTAGTCATAGTCTAGTCATAGTCTAGTCATAGTCTAGTCATAGTCTAGTCATAGTCTAGTCATAGTCTAGTCATAGTCTAGTCATAGTCTAGTCATAGTCTAGTCATAGTCTAGTCATAGTCTAGTCATAGTCTAGTCATAGTCTAGTCATAGTCTAGTCATAGTCTAGTCATAGTCTAGTCATAGTCTAGTCATAGTCTAGTCATAGTCTAGTCATAGTCTAGTCATAGTCTAGTCATAGTCTAGTCATAGTCTAGTCATAGTCTAGTCATAGTCTAGTCATAGTCTAGTCATAGTCTAGTCATAGTCTAGTCATAGTCTAGTCATAGTCTAGTCATAGTCTAGTCATAGTCTAGTCATAGTCTAGTCATAGTCTAGTCATAGTCTAGTCATAGTCTAGTCATAGTCTAGTCATAGTCTAGTCATAGTCTAGTCATAGTCTAGTCATAGTCTAGTCATAGTCTAGTCATAGTCTAGTCATAGTCTAGTCATAGTCTAGTCATAGTCTAGTCATAGTCTAGTCATAGTCTAGTCATAGTCTAGTCATAGTCTAGTCATAGTCTAGTCATAGTCTAGTCATAGTCTAGTCATAGTCTAGTCTAGTCATAGTCTAGTCATAGTCTAGTCTAGTCATAGTCTAGTCATAGCATCATAGTCTAGTCATATTCTGTCATAGTCTAGTCTGTAGTTTGTAGTTTAATTTGAAGTTTAGTTTGTAGTTTAGGCAGTAGTTCAGTCAGTAATTATTCAGGAGTTTAGTCAGCATTTAGTAAGTAGTTAAATCGATAGTTAAGTCATGAGTTTAGTCAGCAGTTAGTCGATAGATTGGTCGGTTTGGTCAATAGTTGAGCGTTGCTGGCTAAAAATTCATTGGGATTAGCTGCACTATGATGTATTATCATTTCACAGCAATTTCATAAATTTTGTCAATTTAAGCATCAGCTGGTCGAACTTTACCACTCTCGCAATTTTTCTTATAAATATTTTTATTAAATTTGTTATTTTTGGCATTTACATAGTCATGCTTATGACAACACACACCAACAATTGTAACATCCTTTTAAGATAAAGATGCAAATATTTTCAGTAACTATGTATGACAAATCTAACAAATACCAGAAAAACTGCACAAACATAAAAGTTTGTCGTCTTTGTTTTCTTTAGTTTAAGATTTTTTTTTTTTTTTGGTTTAAAAACAAACGAGTAAATATTTTCAACAAATTGCAAATAAAACGAACCAAATATGAAGTTAAAAATTGCACAAACATACATCTATACAGATGACTAATTTTGGTAATAGAGCAGGGCAAAGGAGTAACAAACATATGTGTGCATTTATTTTCTAAGGGATTTCGAAGGAATGAACATTATTGAATTTTAAACAAAACGACAACAATGGCAACAGGAAAATAATGTTCCCAAAACTATTGTTAAGAGAGTAAAAGTAGTTTTGTTATAGAGACACGTAGTTTAATAAGCCTCTAAGGACTATAGCACAGGATTTGTAAGGACTTAAGCAACTTTTGTGGTATTGGTAGGTGTGTATGTAGGGGTTTGTATGGTTGAGGCAAATAGCTGTGGTATTTATTTTAAATTTGTAGTCGTACACAAACAATTGTAGATAAATTGGAATTTGGCAGAGATAAAAAACTTGTTAAATTATGGTTGATATAAAATTTGCAGAATTTATGAAAAGTATGCTTTAAATTTTCTTCTATTTTTTTGCAGGTACGAGTTAAAAACTTTAACAAAAAAAACAAAACATTTACAAATAAATATTTATATAGAAAGTATATGAAAAGTGTTGTTATAAAAAAACCAAATAAATGACATTACATTTGTGGCAACACAACACTAGGCAACGAGTCAAATAACACGATTAAGCAATTTGTTTTTTATGTTTTAAGTTTAACATATTTGGATTGTTTTTATTTTCTCGCTGGCGTACGAAAATAATGTTTGTTGTTGCAAAATTGCAACATTTATGGTGGTATAATGGTTGTTTGCATTGTCGGTATCAAAAATATACAACTGCAACAGCAGCAGCAGCAACAAAACCAACAACAAAGACAGCACAACAAAACAACACAGCAGCTTTTGGCAGCTCAAAAACAAAATCCAAAAAAAGTATTGAGTTGATGGGCCCCTGGTATATAATTGGGGCCCTCCTACTGCTATCGGCAAGGAGCCGGGGGACTCCACAAATAAAATCAGAATACCGCAACAATTGGCAGCAATATCGTCAACACAAATGTCGCCAACGGCATGCATCATCATATTACAAAAACCTCTATTACAAACGACCCGGCAACAAAGGCAAGCCGTTGTCAGTGGCAATGGGTCATAGTGGCAGGCGGTTCACTAACACGGTTCAATGGGACCATCATCCTCGCTTAATAGTAAGTAGACAATTTGTGTATTTATACATATTTTATGTTTGTTTGTTCAACTGTCCGTCCGTCTGTGTGTCCATCCATCCAGCCTGTCTGTCTGTCCGTTTATATACATATTTATTTTCGGGATGATACTTGTATATTTTCAAACCATTATTTGCGGTTGTAGGTTGTATGTATTTGGTCGAAAGTGGCATTTATGCAAATTGTATAGACATGCCGCAAAAAAAAAATTTTAAAACGAAAAAATGTTTTTATATAAAAAAATTTCCATTTTTCTTTTAGTATAAAAAAATATATACATATTGCAGAAAATTGTTATTTTATTGTGCTTACTTTTTTTAACTTTTATTTTAATGCTGTACCTCTTTGGAAAAAAACTATCAACAGCTGTTAAAAAAAAATTATCCCATGATATGTGGCATATGGGTGTTGGTCAATTATTCACTGTGATACAATGTGTTTGTTTTATAAGAAAAATAAATTTATGCAAAAATAGCTATAACAAAAAAAGAAAAGGGTTTTTTTTTGTATAACAATTTAAAATAATATTTGCACATTAATAAAAGTGTCAAAAAGTATTGAAACGATAAAACCATAAAGCATCTTAGACTAACAAATTCACAAAGAAAACTTAATTAAAAATAAGTAAACTTTATGATTTAATTTAGTAAAACAAAAAAGAAAAATCATTTATTATATACTTTAATACTAACTACAAAACTTTGCTAAATCTTTCTCATATAGCCTCAAAGTATGCTATGGTTAATTAGTTATAACTTACACATATACACTCAACTACATATATAAACAAAACACCGATAGCCTTAAGTCCACAAAACAACAAGACAAATAAAACTAAAAATTCAAACTGACAACAAGTAAAACTCATGTGTAAACATCAATGTATGTGTACACACTGATGTGTCTGTGTTAGGATATTGTTAAGGATATTCCTAAACACAACTAATGACAAATGTCATCTTTGTGCTATATAATACAACTCTTAGAGTTTATATTTCCATATTTAAATTAGCCAACACTCAAACTGCTTTAAGTTTTCTCTTTCGGTCTTTATCTGTTGTCTCTATACTCCTTGGTTGGATATTTTCATATAGCTTTCTCTTTGCTGAATAGTTTACATGTGAGTTTGTGTATGTATGTATTGTTGACTTTTTAAAGGAATGACACTAATTTGTAATGAAAACTTTAAGCTTTGATTTGTATACAAAAAGGCCAACAAATATGTAAATAGTATGTGTGTTTGTCTTTCACGTACACATAGAGAAAAACTATGATTGCAGCTATCATTCTAAAACTAAAACTCCTC
This sequence comes from Lucilia sericata, assembly GCF_015586225.1. Classification (NCBI taxonomy): domain Eukaryota; kingdom Metazoa; phylum Arthropoda; class Insecta; order Diptera; family Calliphoridae; genus Lucilia; species Lucilia sericata. Next base: position 21,281 of record NW_023996328.1, on the reverse strand, counting down.
TTCCAGCATTATCAGCGTTATCAGAGTTTTGTATTTGCAGCAATCATATTATGTTAAAATTATCCCTCAAATGAAAACTGCAAACTTGAAAATATAACTCCATGTGATTTTTCTCTGGGTGTATAACATATATACATGTGTATATGTTTTTCCATATAATCCTTTAAATGTTGCACTAGCAAGAAGTAAATATATTTAAATTATTCTTTAAAAAATTAAATTTAAATTCAATAAACTCTATTGTAATGTTTATGCAGCATGTAATTAAAGTCTTGTCTTAACTTGTTTAAATATGCATGAGTATAAGCCTACAGATATATATTATAATATATGAACTATAAGGAAAGCTACCTAAATCAAAAATCTAGAAAACTATTTTTTTCAGAAATCTTCTGGTTTTTAATGATCTATAGTCTAGTCTATAGTCAAGTCTATAGTCTAGTCTATAGTCTAGTCTATAGTCTAGTCTATAGTCTAGTCTATAGTCTAGTCTATAGTCTAGTCTATAGTCTAGTCTATAGTCTAGTCTATAGTCTAGTCTATAGTCTAGTCTATAGTCTAGTCTATAGTCTAGTCTATAGTCTAGTCTATAGTCTAGTCTATAGTCTAGTCTATAGTCTAGTCTATAGTCTAGTCTATAGTCTAGTCTATAGTCTAGTCTATAGTCTAGTCTATAGTCTAGTCTATAGTCTAGTCTATAGTCTAGTCTATAGTCTAGTCTATAGTCTAGTCTATAGTCTAGTCTATAGTCTAGTCTATAGTCTAGTCTATAGTCTAGTCTATAGTCTAGTCTATAGTCTAGTCTATAGTCTAGTCTATAGTCTAGTCTATGTCTAGTCTATAGTCTAGTCTATAGTCTAGTCTATAGTCTAGTCTATAGTCTAGTCTATAGTCTAGTCTATAGTCTAGTCTATAGTCTAGTCTATAGTCTAGTCTATAGTCTAGTCTATAGTCTAGTCTATAGTCTAGTCTATAGTCTAGTCTATAGTCTAGTCTATAGTCTAGTCTATAGTCTAGTCTATAGTCTAGTCTATAGTCTAGTCTATAGTCTAGTCTATAGTCTAGTCTATAGTCTAGTCTATAGTCTAGTCTATAGTCTAGTCTATAGTATCTAGTCTATAGTCTAGTCTATAGTCTAGTCTATAGTCTAGTCTCTAGTCTAGTCTATAGTCTAGTCTATAGTCTAGTCTATAGTCTAGTCTATAGTCTAGTCTATAGTCTAGTCTATAGTCTAGTCTATAGTCTAGTCTATAGTCTAGTCTATAGTCTAGTCTATAGTCTAGTCTATAGTCTAGTCTATAGTCTAGTCTATAATCTAGTCTATAGTCTAGTCTATAGTCTAGTCTATAGTCTAGTCTATAGTTTAGTCTACAATCTAGTCTATAGTCTAGTCTATAGTCTAGTCTATAGTCTATTCTATAATCTAGTCTATAGTCTAGTCTATAGTCTAGTCTATAGTTAGTCTATAGTCTAGTCTATAGTCTAGTCTATAGTCTAGTCTATAGTCTAGTCTATAGTCTAGTCTATAGTCTAGTCTATAGTCTAGTCTATAGTCTAGTCTAGTCTATAGTCTAGTCTAGTCTATAGTCTAGTCTATAGTCTAGTCTGTAGTCTAGTCTATAGGCTAGTCTATAGTCTAGTCTATAGTCTAGTCTATAGTCTAGTCTATAGTCTAGTCTATAGTCTAGTCTATAGTCTAGTCTATAGTTTAGTCTATAGTCTAGTCTATAGTCTAGTCTATAGTCTAGTCTATAGTCTAGTCTATAGTCTAGTCTATAGTCTAGTCTAGCCTAGTCTTCTAGTCTAGTCTAGTCTAGTCTAGTCTAGTCTAGTCTAGTCTAGTCTATCTAGTCTAGTCTAGTCTAGTCTAGTCTAGTCTAGTCTAGTCTAGTCTAGTCTATAGTCTAGTCTAGTCTAGTCTAGTCTAGTCTATAGTCTAGTCTAGTCTAGTCTAGTCTAGTCTAGTCTAGTCTAGTCTAGTCTAGTCTAGTCTACAGTCTAGTCTATATTCTAGTCTATAGTCTAGTCTATAGTCTAGTCTATAGTCTAGTCTATAGTCTAGTCTATAGTCTAGTCTATAGTCTAGTCTATAGTCTAGTCTATAGTCTAGTCTATAGTCTAGTCTATAGTCTAGTCTATAGTCTAGTCTATAGTCTAGTCTATAGTCTAGTCTATAGTCTAGTCTATAGTCTATCTATAGTCTATAGACTAGACTATAGTCTAGTCTATAGTCTAGTCTATAGTCTAGTCTATAGTCTAGTCTATAGTCTAGTCTATAGTCTAGTCTATAGTCTAGTCTATAGTCTTCTATAGTCTAGTCTATAGTCTAGTCTATAGTCTAGTCTATAGTCTAGTCTATAGTCTAGTCTATAGTCTAGTCTATAGTCTAGTCTATAGTCTAGTCTATAGTCTAGTCTATAGTCTAGTCATAGTCTAGTCTATAGTCTAGTCTATAGTCTAGTCTATAGTCTAGTCTATAGTCTAGTCTATAGTCTAGTCTATAGTCTAGTCTATAGTCTAGTCTATAGTCTAGTCTATAGTCTAGTCTATAGTCTAGTCTATAGTCTAGTCTATAGTCTAGTCTATAGTCTAGTCTATAGTCTAGTTATAGTCTAGTCTATAGTCTAGTCTATAGTCTAGTCTAGTCTAGTCTATAGTCTAGTCTATAGTCTAGTCTATAGTCTAGTCTATAGTCTAGTCTATAGTCTAGTCTATAGTCTAGTCTATAGTCTAGTCTAGTCTAGTCTATAGTCTAGTCTATAGTCTAGTCTATAGTCTAGTCTATAGTCTATCTATAGTCTGTCTATAGTCTAGTCTATAGTCTAGTCTATAGTCTAGTCTATAGTCTAGTCTATAGTCTAGTCTATAGTCTAGTCTATAGTCTAGTCTATAGTCTAGTCTATAGTCTAGTCTCTAGTCTAGTCTATAGTCTAGTCTATAGTCTAGTCTATAGTCTAGTCTATAGTCTAGTCTATAGTCTAGTCTATAGTCTAGTCTATAGTCTAGTCTATAGTCAGTCTATAGTCTAGTCTATAGTCTAGTCTATCGTCTAGTCTATAGTCTAGTCTATAGTCTAGTCTATAGTTAGTCTATAGTCTAGTCTATATCTAGTCTATAGTCTAGTCTATAGTCTATAGTCTAGTCTTAGTCTAGTCTATAGTCTAGTCTATAGTCTAGTCTATAGTCTAGTCTATAGTCTAGTCTATAGTCTAGTCTATAGTCTAGTCTATAGTCTAGTCTATAGTCTAGTCTATAGTCTAGTCTATAGTCAGTCTATAGTCTAGTCTATAGTCTAGTCTATAGTCTAGTCTATAGTCTAGTCTATAGTCTAGTCTATAGTCTAGTCTATAGTCTAGTCTATAGTCTAGTCTAGTCTAGTCTATAGTCTAGTCTATAGTCTAGTCTATAGTCTAGTCTATAGTCTAGTCTATAGTCTAGTCCATATTCTAGTCTATAGTCTAGACTATAGTCTATTCTATTGTCTAGTCTATAGTTTATTCTATATATTAGTAGCAAAGCAGTATTTATGGACTATATGTCTGCAGACAACAAGTTAACTTTACTGAAATGCTAGTTGAGAGCTTTTACATGGATTTGTACATGCGTTTGTTTACATATACCATGTAAGTAAATTTAAATGTATTTATTTATAGATGTATTAGGATTTTATGTATGTGGTGAAATACTTCCTCATGTTTAATTGTTACAATTCAATAGGCTTTAAAACATAATAGTATTATTATTACTATCATAATTTACTATTATTTTATAATTGCTATAATTCTACTAACTTTATTGTTTTTAAAATGAGACAAAAAGTCCCTTTCAATTATGAAAAACAATCACAAAACACTTATGAATAAACTAAACAAGGGCAATTTGGTCATTTATTAAATTAAGTGACAATAAGTACAGACTACCTTTAGGTGTTTTAGGACAAAGCAATGGTAGAATAAACAAAATAATAGAATTTATAATGATTATAATTTCTTGTTAGTAGTTGCTAAATTTATTACCTTTTAAATGATTTGTTTTAGTTATAAATAAAAATTCTAGTTAAATTTCAAAGCACATAACCAGGGGCTTAATGCACAACTACCTCTATATGAATACTTAAGTAAGGTATGTATGTATGTGAGGAATACATATGTATGTATTTGTTAGAAGAATTAACGCGTAAAAGCAATAATATTCATGTTTCTTTTTCGCAGATATATTTTGAGATTACCCGGTGGTTTTTGGAATCGTCTTCAATACTCAAATATATATATGAGATAAACACATACTCTCTGTAATGGAGACTGAGATGCATTGTTTACTTTACAAGTGCTAGATAATTTAGCAGTTAGTCAGTTAGTTTTTTGGGTGTAAAGAGATTACAACAATCTTCATAGTTACAATTAAGTAAAATAGTTCCTGTGAACTACAGGTCTTATCGAGAACATGTTTCTCCACACACATGTTACATTCAAAACATTTTTTGGACATTATATTCACTTTTATTCATTCTTAGCTTTTAGTTAGATTTTTTTGTCCATATTTTCAAATGGCTAGTGGCAACAACCTAAAAATACTACTAGTATGAAATGTTTGATTAGAATAGTAACATATTTGAAAAAATACCAAAAAATCCATAAACAAAAAAAAGAAATCTACACAAAAACTAACAACTTTACTAAGCTCAAATGGATTAATGTTTTCAAATGCCAAACACGTTTTTCAATTGGTTTTCTGAAAGGACAATATTTTTTATATTTCTACTCTCAGCCTACATCTCTCTTCAACTATATACAGAGTCTGGAATTATGGGATCTATATGTATGTCCAACATAAAGCCATAAAAAAATATTGTACAAATATAAAACAATTGCAAAAAATCACTCGAAAAAACATTAGTCTTATATCCTATCAAAATAAAAAAAAAATAAAACTCTGAACATTTAGCCATAATAATAACATACGAGTTGTATAGCAGAACTAGGGGAATTATTTTATTTTCTTTTAGTTTTTCAAACCTTTAACCCGCGTTGTATTCATGCAGCCGTGTCCGACAATTGTAGAGGCAATTTTTCTCTGCCTGTTCGATGATAAATTATGTCTGTGTTGTTGCTTTGCTTGTATGTTGCCATTGAAATCAATTGAACATGACAAATATTGCCCAAACTTGGTTAAGGGGGGAAAAATTGAGGAAAAAATATATTCAAATATTAATTACGAATATTACTGGCAAAAACGTAATTTAAGTTAACAATTAAAAAGGAAAAAAAAACGACAAATTTAAAATAATTGTATTTTAACTCAAGTACTAAAAAACTTAATAGAAATAATGCGAAAAAGCAAACAAAAAAGTTGAAGAAAATAAATTTAAATTCTGTAAGACTGTTTGAAAAGTGTTACCTTTGTACTAAAAGTTGAAATGGTGTGGCCTCCAGGAGCAGTGTTGTAGTCTCCATGATCGGAGGTTGTGTGTTCGATTACCGCCTGAGCACTGGTAAGGGGGCACAACAGGGGCTATGTTGTCTTCAGTGTATTTGTATGTAACTAACTAACTAACTAAACTACTAAACTACTAACTACTACTAACTAACTAACTAACTAACTAACTACCTAACTAACTACTAACTAACTAACTAACTACTACTAACTAACTAACTAACTAACTAACTAACTAACTAACTACTAACATAACTAACTAACTAACTAACTAACTAACTAACTAACTACTAACTAACTAACTAACTACTAACTAACTAACTAACTAACTAACTAACTAACTAACTAACTAACTACTAACTAACTAACTAACTAACTAACTAACTAACTAACTAACTAACTACTAACTAACTAACTAACTAACTAACTAACTAACTAACTAACTAACTAACTAACTAACTAACTAACTAACTACTAACTAACTAACTAACTAACTAACTAACTAACTAACTAACTAACTAACTAACTAACTAACTAACTAACTAACTAACTAACTAACTAACTAACTAACTAACTAACTAACTACTAACTAACTAACTAACTAACTAACCTAACTAACTAACTAACTACTAACTAACTAACTAACTAACTAACTAACTAACTACTAACTAACTAACTAACTAACTACTAACTAACTAACTAACTAACTAACTAACTAACTAACTAACTAACTAACTAACTAACTAACTAACTAACTAACTAACTAACTAACTAACTAACTAACTAACTAACTACTAACTAACTAACTAACTAACTAACTAACTAACTAACTAACTAACTAACTAACTAACTAACTAACTAACTAACTACTAACTAACTAACTAACTAACTAACTAACTAACTAACTAACTGTGATTTTTTTAATTTGTGTAATTTTGGTAAATGTATTTAAATCAAATTTAAGTTGTATATCATTACGTTTTTCACTTTATGTCATAGAGTTGTTATTGGCTACTGGTAATTCACCTTAAACGAACGCTTAAATATTTTACAATATTTGAGGCGGCCACTTTTAGTGTAAAATATGCTTTGATTTTGCAAAAAGAAGTATTTTGTCAAATATCAAACATTTATTTGGCCATAATAAGAATTTTAATTATTTGACTGTCTTTGAGCCAATATCTCCACCTCCGGTTATCGTTTAACAGGTGGATATACTGTCGGTTAAAATAATTTTTGTATGTAAAATGTCAATTTATCGTTATGATAAAACATAATCAGACAATGAGAAAATGGGGGTTTAAGTTTCAATTATAAAATTTCTAGGGATAAAATCTTTCCTCCCGTCCTTCCTGTCGACTGTCATACATATACATATTTATTACATATTTATTGTTTCTCAATTATGTACATGAACTAATTTAAATATACATATTTAAATGCACAAACACATGTTTAAATGATTTTTGCGTAATGTACCTGCGGGGTGCATATAATAAAGTAACATGCAGTTCTTAAAGAAGTACCAATTATTTTGCCCCAAAGTATGCTTGTCTTTTTGGAATATTCGAAATCCGAGAAATTTTCAATATTAAATTTCTTTTGTAAACGATTTGAATTACATGTTTGAAGCTTTATTTAAATAAATAGTTTGTTTTCAAAATTACATTTTATCTCCAGAGCCTCACAGATTTAACATTTTTTATTGCAAAAAAGCCTTATTTGAGAGAATTTTTTGTTAGGGTTGTGTGTCTGTGCTGGTGAAAATGTAGGAGAATTTTTTTATTGTTGTGGCTTTTAAACCAGCTAAATACACAAATATGGTTTTTATACATAAATACGTATGTATGTGTTACTATCATGTCACGTAGACGATTTCAACATTACGCAATGCATGCGTATATGCACATGCAATTACAATTATTGTTGGTGCCACTATGAATATATATACATAAATATATATGTACAAATACTTATATATAGATATTGAATTACCTTATTTGCTAGTACTAAATAAACTGCCGTTTTAATTTAAATTAAATTAAGTATTAAAATAATATAATTAAATATTAGGACAAAATTTAAATTTTATTAAAAGTTTATATTTGAGCAAAATTTGAAATTCAAAAGAAAGTTGAAAATTTGGTACAAAATTGAAATTTAATACAAAATTGAAAATTTAGTACAAAATTTAAAATTAAGTACAAAATTTAAAATTTGGAAGAAAATTTAAAATTTAGTACAAAATTGAAGTTTTAATATAAATAAAAATTTATCACGAAGTAACAAAATTGAAAAATTAGTACAAAACTGAAAATTAAGTAAAAACTTAAAATTATAGAGCAAAATTTAAAATGTTTAACTAAATGAAAATTGAGTTGAAAACTGAAAAAATTTAGTATAGAGGATGTTTGAGAAGTTTTTAGAATATTTTCAGTAATCTTTGTAACGCTTCAACTATCTAACAGCGTATACTTACTGCTTATTTATTAGTATGAAAAATATTCCACATACGCCCCAAAGTTCAATTAAATATTTTGCAATGAAATCACTTCTGTACAAAATTCAAAATTTGGATCTTCATTGAAAAAAATGCATTTTTGTTTTAAAATTCAAATTTTGTATAAAATTTTTAATTTTTCGATAAAATTTTCAATTTTCAATCAAAATTTTTATTTGGTACTAAATTTTAAATTTTTGGGCAAATTTATAAGTTTCTACTAAATTTTAAATATTGAACTAATTTTTAATTTTTAGGCGAAATTTTAAATTTTATACTAAATTTTAAAAATTTTAAATTTTGTACTAAATTTTAAATTTTGTACTAAATTTAAAATTTTGTACTAAATTTAAAATTTTGTACTAAATTTTAAATTTTGTGCTAAATTTTACATTTTGTACCGAAGTATAGTCTAAACTATAGCCTATAATTAAGACTATAGTTTACAGTCCAAACTAAACTCTATAGTCTAGTCTACAGCCCTGACAATAGTCTATACTATAGTTTATAGAAAAAAAAAACTATAGACAAAAGTCCAAATTTATAATAGAGCAATATGTGTAATCTCGCTTAAATAAAACAACTTAAAATCTTGATAAAGCCTCAATATTCTTTCTATTTGACCTCAATAGTCGATCAAATTCAAACGGCATAATCGCCATTGTTAAAAACCATATAAAACATTTCATACACTATAACGCATAGTATACATCCCCTCCCCCTTCCTGCTTTCATTTACTATCTTTAATTTACGAATGAATTTCAATCATTCATGTTTAACACATGTAACTTAGACAGACTTGTTGATGTTGTTTGTATTGTGAAAATTCATTGAATACCATACACCATCACCACTACCATCGTCAATATAAACTGGCAAAGTAACTCTATCTCTCTCCGACGCTCTGTATACTGCTGCTGCAGTGTAATAATAATAACGATGATTAGAAACGAGAGTGAATAACATACATATACATACATACATACATGGAAAAATTTCACATTCAATTTCGAAATACCTTGCAGTTTCAAAGGGGAGCAAAATAAATTAATATCCTCGCGAGTTACTCACCAAGTCACTTGAATACTTGTGAGTAACTCGCGAGGATACTTGGATAACTATACTTGATTGCCAACAATTAAAGATTTTATGTTTGTATGTCCCGTATGTTACTATCGGGTTGTGTGTGTGTATGTGCTTTCCTATTAAAACATTTAACAACATCGTTTACATATCATTAGGTTACCCGAAGTACATACATACCGACAAACATTAGTATATATATGTATACATGTATGGATTTGTAAGTGTTTGTATGTATGAGTTTATAAATGTTTTGCGTGTTTTGGTGGGCGAAGTGTAAAAAAGGGAAACGTTATATGTTAAATTATTTGTTATACATGCAATATGAAGAAGAAATATATACATACATACATATCCAATATATACACATTTATACCAGTATGATTTTTATACATATAAAGATAAACCGAAAGTCTTTTCAATAAGGAAAAACAATTAACTTAATACTTTAAACATAACAGTGATAGTTAATTTTAGTTTATAGATCAGACTATAGTCCAGACTATAGTTAATAGTACAGACTGTAGTATACAGTCCAGACTATAGTTTATAGTCCAGTGTATAGTCTATTGTCTATAGTACAGACTACAGCCTATAGTCTAGACTATAGTCTATAGTCCAGACTATAGTCCTATAGTTTAGACTATAGTCTATAGTCCAGACTATAGTCTATAGTCTAGACTATAGTCTATAGGTCCAGACTATAGTCTAAAGTCTAGACTATAGTCTATAGTCCAGACTATAGTCTATAGTCCAGACTATAGTCCTAGTCAGACACAATCCAGACTATAGACTATAGTATATAGTACAGGACTATAGTCTATAGTCCAGACTATAGACTATAGTATATAGTACAGTCTATAGTCTATAGTCCAGACTATATAGTCTATAGTCCAGACTATAGTCTATAGTCCAGACTATAGTCTATAGTCCAGACTATAGTCTATAGTCCAGACTATAGTCTATAGTCCAGTGTATAGTCTATAGTACAGACTATAGTCTATAGTCCAGACTATAGTCTATAGTCCAGACTCTAGGTCTAATAGTCCAACTATAGTATATAGTTTAGACTATAGTATATAGTTTTAGACTATAGTCTATAGTCCAGACTATAATCTATAGTCTAGACTATAGACTACAGTTCAGACTATAGCCTATTGTTCAGACTTTAGTCTATACTCCAGACTAAGTCTATAGTCCTGACTATAGTCTATAGTGCAGGCTATAGCCTATTGTTGACAGGTTTTTATAATAACTTTTCATTCCCAACTCGTATAAACACATTGATATGTTTTGGTATGTTACAATTGCCTCATGTTATTGGTGGGTAACATTTTATGTTTATTGCCAGTTAATTTATTAGTTCAATAATTGAAATTTGATTGAAATTAATTACAAAACTATATATTATCTTAAATACAAATTACAGCAATAACAACAACAACAACATAAGCATTATAAATATACATAAACAAAACACATTTACTATACATCAATTGCGTATAACATTGTTGTTATTATCTTTAAATTGTATCATGATATATGAAATATAATTATAAATGGTTTAATTTACAAAAAATTAACCTTTTTTTGAAAATATTTTAATAGGCGATTGATTTCCTAAATGTTTAATTGTTAATTTTGTAATTTTTTGTTTTCATTATACTAGCTGTCGTCGAAGAACCCGAATTTACTGAATATATTGAAAATGGTACTGTACCTGCTGGACGTAATATTAAATTGGCCTGTTCGGTTAAAAATCTAGGATCCTATAAGGTAAGATTTTTATACAAAAAAGTAAAAAATATTTAAATTTAATGAACTTTAAAATATAAACCACTACAACCCTCTATACCTCATTTTCCCCTCTCAAATAAGTCATATACATTATGGTCACTAAAATACCAAAAAAACCACAATAATGTTCAATTCATTTACCCTCAAATCAACAGTTTGCCAAGCCACAAAATCAACACATTTACACAGAACAGCACACACACATACAGATATACCCAGATAGTGGCATACAAATTAATGGCAATTAACACATCGCTTAATTTGTAGTTAAAATACCAAAAATTTCATTTGAAATTAGTATTCCAAAGGAATGCATTTTAGCAGTAAAGGGAGTTCAGTAAACGTAAAGTCAGGGGGTTAAATACATAGTTTAGGTAGGGTACATTTGTGTTTCTAGCTAAACAAAATTACTAATGCTATCTTGAAATTACTACAATATTTCCTATAAATTATAATTAAAGTGAAATCTGTGGTTTAATTATATAAAAGTTCTTGTGCTTTTTGAAAAAAAAGTAATTTTATTACTTTTTATCCTTTACTTAAGTGAGGGACAACTGATGGAAATGAATAACTGACTGATTGTTAAATATGAATCAATGTCCACAAATTTGATGTAGTCATTTACACTTATGACTTTAAATGTTGATTAAAATTTATTTACAACACATTAATTTGCAGAAATTAAAAACACAAACCAAGTACTGTTGGATTAAATAAATGTAATGAAATAAGTTATGAAATTTAACAGAAAAAAATAAATTTTTTACGAATAAATGAGTACTTGAACAGTACTTAATAAAAAGTACCACAAAATACATTGTTTTAAAAAAAGTACTCTACGTTAAATAGGGAAATAAAATGAAATGTTTTATACATTGAGTGAAAAAGTTCCTTTTTCCTGTTCTAGTTCTGTTTCTGTTCTAGTTCTGTTCTAGTTCTGTTCTAGTTCTGTTCTAGTTCTGTCTGTTCTGTTCTAGTTCTGTTCTAGTTCTGTTCTAGTTCTGTTCTAGTTCTGTTCTAGTTCTGTTCTAGTTCTGTTCTAGTTCTGTTCTAGTTCTGTTCTAGTTCTGTTCTAGTTCTGTTCTAGTTCTGTTCTAGTTCTGTTCTAGTTCTGTTCTAGTTCTGTTCTAGTTCTGTTCTAGTTCTGTTCTAGTTCTTTCTAGTTCTGTTCTAGTTCTGTTCTAGTTCTGTTCTAGTTCTGTTCTAGTTCTGTTCTAGTTCTGTTCTAGTTCTGTTAGTTCTTTCTAGTTCTGTTCTAGTTCTGTTCTAGTTCTGTTCTAGTTCTGTTCTAGTTCTGTTCTAGTTCTGTTCTGTTCTAGTTCTGTTCTAGTTCTGTTCTAGTTCTGTTCTAGTTCTGTTCTAGTTCTGTTCTAGTTCTGTTCTAGTTCTGTTCTAGTTCTGTTCTAGTTCTGTTCTAGTTCTGTTCTAGTTCTGTTCTAGTTCTGTTCTAGTTCTGTTCTAGTTCTGTTCTATTTCTGTTCTAGTTCTGTTCTAGTTCTGTTCTAGTTCTGTTCTAGTTCTGTTCTAGTTCTGTTCTAGTTCTGTTCTAGTTCTGTTCTAGTTCTGTTCTAGTTCTGTTCTAGTTCTGTTCTAGTTCTGTTCTAGTTCTGTTTAGTTCTGTTCTAGTTCTGTTCTAGTTCTGTTCTAGTTCTGTTCTAGTTCTGTTCTAGTTCTGTTCTAGTTCTGTTCTAGTTCTGTTCTAGTTCTGTTCTAGTTCTGTTCTAGTTCTGTTCTAGTTCGTTCTAGTTCTGTTCTAGTTCTGTTCTAGTTCTGTTCTAGTTCTGTTCTAGTTCTGTTCTAGTTCTGTTCTAGTTCTGTTCTAGTTCTGTTCTAGTTCTGTTCTAGTTCTGTTCTAGTTCTGTTAAGTTCTGTTCTAGTTCTGTTCTAGTTCTGTTCTAGTTCGTTCTAGTTCTGTTCTAGTTCTGTTCTAGTTCTGTTCTAGTTCTGTTCTAGTTCTGTTCTAGTTCTGTTCTAGTTCTGTTCTAGTTCTGTTCTAGTTCTGTTCTAGTTCTGTTCTAGTTCTGTTCTAGTTCTGTTCTAGTTCTGTTCTAGTTCTGTTCTAGTTCTGTTCTAGTTCTGTTCTAGTTCTGTTCTAGTTCTGTTCTAGTTCTGTTCTAGTTCTGTTCTAGTTCTGTTCTAGTTCTGTTCTAGTTCTGTTCTAGTTCTGTTCTAGTTCTGTTCTAGTTCTGTTCTAGTTCTGTTCTAGTTCTGTTCTAGTTCTGTTCTAGTTCTGTTCTAGTTCTGTTCTAGTTCTGTTCTAGTTCTGTTCTAGTTCTGTTCTGTTCTAGTTCTGTTCTAGTTCTGTTCTGTTCTAGTTCTGTCTAGTTCTGTTCTGTTCTAGTTTGTTCTAGTTCTGTTCTAGTTCTGTTCTAGTTCTGTTCTAGTTCTGTTCTAGTTCTGTTCTAGTTCTGTTCTAGTTCTGTTCTAGTTCTGTTCTAGTTCTGTTCTAGTTCTGTTCTAGTTCTGTTCTAGTTCTGTTCTAGTTCTGTTCTAGTTCTGTTCTAGTTCTGTTCTAGTTCTGTTCTAGTTCTGTTCTAGTTCTGTTCTAGTTCTGTTCTAGTTCTGTTCTAGTTCTGTTCTAGTTCTGTTCTAGTTCTGTTCTTCTGTTCTAGTTCTGTTCTAGTTCTGTTCTAGTTCTGTTCTAGTTCTGTTCTAGTTCTGTTCTAGTTCTGTTCTAGTTCTGTTCTAGTTCTGTTCTAGTTCTGTTCTAGTTCTGTTCTAGTTCTGTTCTAGTTCTGTTCTAGTTCTGTTCTAGTTCTGTTCTAGTTCTGTTCTAGTTCTGTTCTAGTTCTGTTCTAGTTCTGTTCTAGTTCTGTTCTAGTTCTGTTCTAGTTCTGTTCTAGTTCTGTTCTAGTTCTGTTCTAGTTCTGTTCTAGTTCTGTTCTAGTTCTGTTCTAGTTCTGTTCTAGTTCGTTCTAGTTCTGTTCTAGTTCTGTTCTAGTTCTGTTCTAGTTCTGTTCTAGTTCTGTTCTAGTTCTGTTCTAGTTCTGTTCTAGTTCTGTTCTAGTTCTGTTCTAGTTTCTGTTCTAGTTCTGTTCTAGTTCTGTTCTAGTTCTGTTCTAGTTCTGTTCTAGTTCTGTTCTAGTTCTGTTCTAGTTCTGTTCTAGTTCTGTTTTAGTCTGTTCTAGTTCTGTTCTAGTTCTGTTCTAGTTCTGTTCTAGTTCTGTTCTAGTTCTGTTCTAGTTCTGTTCTAGTTCTGTTCTAGTTCTGTTCTAGTTCTGTTCTAGTTCTGTTCTAGTTCTGTTCTAGTTCTGTTCTAGTTCTGTTCTAGTTCTGTTCTAGTTCTGTTCTAGTTCTGTTCTAGTTCTGTTCTAGTTCTGTTCTAGTTCTGTTCTAGTTCTGTTCTAGTTCTGTTCTAGTTCTGTTCTAGTTCTGTTCTAGTCTGTTCTAGTTCTGTTCTAGTTCTGTTCTAGTTCTGTTCTAGTTCTGTTCTAGTTCGTTCTAGTTCTGTTCTAGTTCTGTTCTTGTTCTGTTCTAGCTTATTCTAGTTCTATTCTAGTTCTATTCTAGTACTGTTCTAGTTCTGCTCTGTTTTATTTCGTTGTAGTGTTTGTCAGATATCGTTAGTATTGCCGCTTTTTAATACATATATATATCCCTGTCTTATTTAACACCAGTCCAGTTATATGAAAAATACTTAATTACTACTCTATACTGTGACCGTATGAAAATATTTAAAAAATAAGCCATAATAATGATAAAAAAAAAACTATTTCTTTTATTAAATATCAATGTCACTCGACAAACCAATAAATAATATACAATCAGGCACATATAGAAAAATTATTAACATTCTCTCTCTACTTCTCTTTTGTCAACGTTTAAAGTAAAAGTTGCAGTCATTTGCCATTAAATACGCTGTTCATTCATATATTCAGTCATTCTTGCAACAAATTAATTTTACGCCTCAATGATGAGCATAATGTGATGTGTGCAGTGCACATTGATGGCAGAAAAAAAATGAAGGAATAAATTATAATATCAGTTACCTTTAGTCAATGATTTGAAAATATATACAATTACTATAATAAATATACGTATGTAGAGAAAACCCAGTAAACATTTCTCATTTTGAAAATGTAGATAACAACAATTAATTGCAATTGTTTTAAACTTTATTATTACAGGTGTTTCAAATTGTATATTAAAATGTCTTTGCTACCAAGTGACAAACATTAATTTGGTGTATTTGCTGGGTTATATTATACTTGCATGACTGACTTTGCAGACAATTAATCCTGTCTTTTTGACTTTCATTCAAACTTGTTATTGTTTGTTTAAATGCTTTAAAATTTCAATGAAATATAAAATTAATATTAAATATCCAACCACTAAAAGTTGTAAAAAAGAAGCAGCAAAGAAGCCAAGTGTATAACAATTTTTAATAAAAACAACAACAAAATGCACATATTCGCACACACATACTTACTACCTATACATATTTATTCATTTATTCTCACACTTTTTTTTCGTACTTTCATTATTCAATTTTTTTTATATTGTTGCTTTGAGGAAGCTTTTGGTGGCATTAAAAAAAATATCTACCACATTTAAAGGATGCACTTGGGAATTCAACAGGATTCATCAGTGCATTCATCATTGCAATTTTATACCCACAATATAACACTGGCAGAGAGACAGACAGACTTACAGTCAAACTGACTGACTGTCAGTAAAATAAAAGTAAAAAAGTAAAACTGAAATTTGAGCCACATTTAACACTGGCAACATGCCTGGAGACAAAAGGAAAGGAATCAAAAATTAAATCCAGTGTTTATCCCCAAACTCTGCCAAATATAAAAAGTGAGTGCAACACAAACAGTTGCACATACACCCCACTCTTGCCTCTTATAGTAACACCAAGTGAAACGAAGTGGCAGCCAACAATCACTGCCTTTACGCGTAAATCCAGTAAAATAAAACAGCAACATTAATATACATAAAATGTTAAACAAACAACAAAGTTAACAATAAAAACTAGTTGTAACCCAACAAACAAAAAATAAACGGTTAAAAAGGTGGTAATTCTCCAAGGTTTCTCGATAAAGAAATTCTCCATGCTTCACAAATATTTTATTTGACTGTAATTTGGCCTTATACATATAATTAGATTTTATCAATTAATGAATCTAAAATCATATACATATCATGTACATACATACTTATAATCATACTACTGTGTATATTGGGAATTTGCATACACTTTACAATTATTCTTAAGGAGTTGTTTTGTATGAGTATGTCCTTGTAGCTTGTTTATGGATTTTTCATGCTTCCTTTTTTATCCGATACTTGTACTGGATTATGTTCAGCTTAATTGTGTGTCATAGGATTTGCAACATGGTGACATGTTAGTTTAAAGATCCTTAATAAAAATACTTCGCAACTAAATTTCAATATAAAAAATGTCTATTCTAATTCTGTTTCTAGTTCTGTTCTAGTTCTGTTCTAGTTCTGTTCTAGTTCTGTTCTAGTTCTGTTCTAGTTCTGTTCTAGTTCTGTTCTAGTTCTGTTCTAGTTCTGTTCTAGTTTCTGTTCTAGTTCTGTTCTAGTTCTGTTCTAGTTCTGTTCTAGTTCTTTCTAGTTCTGTTCTAGTTCTGTTCTAGTTCGTTCTAGTTCTGTTCTAGTTCTGTTCTAGTTCTGTTCTAGTTCTGTTCTAGTTCTGTTCTGGTTCTGTTCTAGTTCTGTTCTAGTTCTGTTCTAGTTTTCGTTCTAGTTCTGTTCTAGTTCTGTTCTGTTTTCTGTTCTGTTCTAGTTCTGTTCTGTTCTAGTTCTGTTCTAGTTCTGTTCTAGTTCTGTTCTAGTTCGTTCTAGTTCTGTTCTAGTTCTGTTCTTTCTAGTTCTGTTCTAGTTCTGTTTTAGTTCTGTTTTAGTTCTGTTCTAGTTTTGTTCTAGTTCTGTTCTAGTTCTGTTCTAGTTCTGTTCTAGTTCGTTCTAGTTCTATTCTACTTCTGTTCTAGTTGTTCTAGTTCTGTTAGTTCTGTTCTAGTTCTGTTCTAGTTCTGTTCTAGTTCTGTTCTAGTTCTGTTCTAGTTCTGTTCTAGTTCTGTTCTAGTTCTGTTCTAGTTCTGTTCTAGTTCTGTTCGTGTTCTAGTTCTGTTCTAGTTCTGTTCTAGTTCTGTTCTAATTCTGTTCTAGTTCTGTTCTAGTTCTGTTCTAGTTCTGTTCTAGTTCTATTCTAGTTCTGTTCTAGTTCTGTTCTAGTGCTGTTCTAGTTCCGTTCTAGTTCTGTTCTAGTTCTGTTCTAGTTCTGTTCTAGTTCTGTTCTAGTTCTGTTTCTAGTTCTATTCTAGTTCTGTTCTAGTTCTTCTAGTTCTGTTCTAGTTCTGTTCTAGTTCTGTTCTAGTTCTGTTCTAGTTCTGTACTAGTTCTGTTCTAGTTCTGTTCTAGTTCTGTTCTAGTTCTGTTCTAGTTCTGTTCTAGTTCTGTTCTAGTTCTGTTCTAGTTCTGTTCTAGTTCTGTTCTAGTTCTGTTCTAGTTCTGTTCTAGTTCTGTTCTAGTTCTGTTCTAGTTCTGTTCTAGTTCTGTTCTAGTTCTGTTCTAGTTCTGTTCTAGTTCTTTCTAGTTCTGTTCTATTGTACTCTATTTGCTTAGTTTTTCTACTCAACTCATTGACTATTCTATTCTTAAGGCAGTGGAGCCTTAAGAAAATTGTTAAGTTTTACAATTAATCAGTAGAAGAATTGAAAGCTTTGCTAATGAAATTCATTTTATACAAATTCAATTCATTCATTCTGTTTTTTACACAAAGAAGTGTAACTCAGCTATTGTTACTGCAAATGATTTTCTTACAAAAACTTTATTTTTCCGCAATTATTATAGTGCGACAAATGTCAGCTGACTGTCAGTTAAAATTTTTGCTTTTATTCCTTACTTTTTTCTTGCTTCTTTTCGCTAAAGTGCGTGTAAGGCGTATGATTGTTGCATTGTATATACAAATGCATGAGTTCCTCGAAGCTCTTTGTCAGTAGTTGTTACAATTTGAGTGCAAATAAGCGTACTTCGATTTATGGTTGTGCAATTGTTTTCCATGGCTTTTTAAAAAGGAACAATAAGAGAAAAACAATCATACAGATGAGCTCTCCATACTACTACAAAATGTAGAAATTGGTTATTTTTTTGTTTGTAACTGCAAAAAAGTAGAAAATACGATTTTGACAAATTTATAAATAGTTTGTGACATTTTTTAGTTGTGGTGAAAACGTATTTAAATAGCAATAGCACGAAGTTTGCATTATTTATATAGGTAAGGGCGTAGTTTCTTCCTAAAATGCTTATGCCATTGAAGCTATAAAACAAATTCTGCAATTTTCTCTATATTTCTTTATTGAAAAATTAATTTCTTTATATTCTCTTCCTTTTAATCTTCATACAGCCCGAAATCTTTTTTTTTAATATTTGGCAACCATAAAAGCTCAATAAAATTATTATTGGTTTCAAAGTGATTTAATACGGGTCATAAAAATAAATAAAAACACACTTATTTTTAAATAGAGTGGCTCCAAACATTAATAAACAAAAATTAAACAATAATTAAATTTAAGCAAAAACTGCAAGAGAAATAGAACTGAAGTAGAACTGAAGCAGAACTGAAATAGAACTAGAACTGAACTAGAACTGAACTAGAACTGAACTAGAACTGAACTAGAACTGAACTAGAACTGAACTAGAACTGAACTAGAACTGAACTAGAACTGAACTAGAACTGAACTAGAACTGAACTAGAACTGAACTGAACTAGAACTGAACTAGAACTGAACTAGAACTGAACTAGAACTGAACTAGAACTGAACTAGAACTGAACTAGAACTGAACTAGAACTGAACTAGAACGAACTAGAACTGAACTAGAACTGAACTAGAACTGAACTAGAACTGAACTAGAACTGAACTAGAACTGAACTAGAACTGAACTAGAACTGAACTAGAACTGAACTAGAACTGAACTAGAAACTAAACTAGAACTGAACTAGAACTGAACTAGAACTGAACTAGAACTGAACTAGAACTGAACTAGAACTGAACTAGAACTGAACTAGAACTGAACTAGAACTGAACTAGAACTGAACTAGAACTGAACTAGAACTGAACTAGAACTGAACTAGAACTGAACTAGAACTGAACTAGAACTGAACTAGAACTGAACTAGAACTGAACTAGAACTGAACTAGAACTGAACTAGAACTGAACTAGAACTGAACTAGAACTGAACTAGAACTGAACTAGAACTGAACTAGAACTGAACTACAACTGAACTAGAACTGAACTAGACTGAACTAGAACTGAACTAGAACTGAACTAGAACTGAACTAGAACTGAACTAGAACTGAACTAGAACTGAACTAGAACTGAACTAGAACTGAACTAGAACTGAACTAGAACTGAACTAGAACTGAACTAGAACTGAACTAGAACTGAACTAGAACTGAACTAGAACTGAACTAGAACTGAACTAGAACTGAACTAGAACTGAACTAGAACTGAACTAGAACTGAACTAGAACTGAACTAGAACTGACTAGAACTGAACTAGAACTGAACTAGAACTGAACTAAACCGAACTAGAACTGAGGTAGAACACATACTCTTAAGTAAGGCCACCCTAATTTTACGGCATATACATATTCTCATAACACGCACTCACACTTACTTACACCGGCTTATATTTCCTGTTTATTAAACGATGCCCTTTGTGTGTATTAAATTCATATTGCTTGGCTTGTTTTGTTCCGTTTTGTTTTCATTCAACAGAAAGCAACAACAACAATAATAAAATGATTTAATATGATGTATTGTTCCAGCCAAAAAAAGAAAACAAAAACACACTACATACATAAACACAGTGGTATTAACGTATGTATGTATGTTGTTTTATAAATTAAACGATGTTTTGAAACATTTCATTTCATCATCACCATCATCATCGTCAGGAGTTTAATACAAAAGGGATTTCAATTGAATAAACAAGAATTTGTATATGTATAAAGCAGAGTGTATGTGTGTGTAGGCGATTAAAGCCATATTTTAATTTAGCTATTGGCTTTACAACTAAATGGCCAGTAAACAAACATTTAAGAAGCTTTTATTATAACAAATGTTACATTCATGTTCTAGGTCTCACTCCCATTTTGATTAAATGGAAAAATATTGAAATATTGAATAACAAAAAAATTTGTTTTCGATTTTCAAACTTTGTACCTTTTTTTGTATTATGAAAAAAGTTTTAATATGCAATAGAAAAAACAATAACGAAATTAAAAAAGTAGACAGCCTATATCATTTTCTGTTGTTTCTAAATGTAAACCAGCTTTGGTCAACTTGTTAACCTAAATAAATAAACGGAAGTGGCTGAAGTGTATCAAAACAAACCCGGAAGTAACTGTTGTTATGGATGTCTCTAGGTGAAATATGTGACATTTAATATAAATTTAGCTTTCTTGGTAAAACTTTTTTTTGTAAAAAGCAATTATAAATTAAAATATTTGAAACGGTCCTGTAAGTTTTATACAAAAATAATAAAATGCAAAACTGTTTAAATACATTTAAACGTTAATTTTATAAAAACGCATTTATCAGCTAAAAATTAAACAAAAATAGCACTAATGCATATTCTTCCAGCTTGTGTGTAGCACTTTAGATAACATGTTTCACCTTGTTTTAGCAAGAAAAAGAACAAAACTCAAGGCTGTCTGGTAAAAAAATAAGAGGGAATAAGAGGAAATGCCTTGTCTTATAAGCAACATTTCATTGTTCAAGTATAAACAGTTTTTGCAATAGACACACACAGTTTGATAAATGACTATATGAACAGCAAAATGTCACTAAGTTTCCTTTACAGTTACAAACCCACAAACTACTACTCTAACACTATTGCTCTCAACAACTGAAGTCAAGTTGACTGACTGTTAGACTGTACACAAGTAGTAGTAGACCGTTTAAACACGGCACTTTTTCTTCTTCTAACACTTATAAACATTTTATAAAATATGCAAATAATGTGTTTTTTCTTCATTTTATACTTCGTACAGACAAATAGCAAAAGTAGACAAAGTAGACAAAAAACAAAAAGAAAAAGACAGGAGCGACGACAACATCTTTGGGTAAGAATACAATACTTAGTAATGTATATTATACCTTTTCATCAAATGTGGTTAAAACGATACGTAATTTAGGCAATTTGTCAAAATGAGCAACAACAAACATAACAACAGCAATTTGTGTTATACCACAAGTATTAAGAATTTTAATATGAATTTAGCTGCAGAATGGGGAACAAAAACTTCGTAATTTAAAAACTTAAACAAAATATGAACTTTTTTTCGGTTCTACTTTAGCTCTAGTTGAGTTCTTGTTCAATTCTAGTTTAGTTCTAGTTCAGTTCTGTTCAGTTCTAGTTCAGTTCTAGTTCAGTTCCAGTTCAGTTCAGTTCTAGTTCAGTTCTAGTTCAGTTCTAGTTCAGTTCTAGTACA
>NW_023996327.1:0-40803 GCF_015586225.1 Lucilia sericata | reverse complement strand
TTTATATAAAATTTTCGAAATTCACTCTTTTTATAGAAACTTTTCGCAACTCAATCTTTTTATAAAAAAATCAAAATTCATTCTTTTTATATATTATATTCGAAATTTAATGTTTTTATAGAAATATTTCGAAATTCCCTCTTTTAAAAAAACTTTTCGCAAGTTGCGCTTTTTATAGAAAATTTTCAAATTCACTCTTTTTATAGAAGCATAGCAATTTGCTATTTTTATAAAAAATTTTCGAAATTTAATCCTTTAATAGAAGATTTTCTAAAATTTCCCTTTTAGAACTTTTACGAAACTTACTCTTTTTCTATAAACTTTTCGAAATTCTTTCTCTTTATAGAAAATTTTCGAAATTAAATAATTTTATAAAAAAAATTCACCCCTTTTTACAAAAATCTTCGAAATTCGCTCTTTTTATAGAAAAAAATTTACGAAAAAGTTTATTTTTTATAATTGTCTAAATTCATTTTTTTAAAGAAATTTTCGGACATTTCCTCTTTTTTATTATACAAAATTTTCGAATATTTCTCTTTTTTATAGAAAATTTCTCTTTTTAAGTTTTCAGATATTACTCATTTATATAAAGTTTTCGAAATTTTCACTTTTTTATAGAAAGTTTTCGAATATTTCTTTTCTATGGAAAATTTGCTCGTTTTTATAAACAATTTGCGAACATTTCCCATTTTAGGGAAAATTTTTTTAATTTTCAAAAAATTATTTTTTTTAGAAAATTTTCGAAAATTTCAATTTTTTATAGAAAATGTCTTTTTTATAGAAATTTTTGCAACGTCTATTTCTATTTTTATAGAAAATTGTAAAAATTTCATCTTTTTTTAATATTTTCTCATTTTACTTCGAAATATTCGTTATTAAATTTTCCAATTTTTGTTTGTCGCATATTTTTATTTCTCTCTAAATTTAATTTTTTTTTTTTTACTCTTTATGGTAACATTTTTGAAATTAATTTTAAAGAGCACATTCCAGTTTTAATTTTTGCTTGTACTTTTTTCTTCGTTTTTGTTGCTGTATGTAGTTTATTTGTGGAGTATTAAAGGTAATTAATTCTTTTAATTTTATTTTATTTAAAAATTTTTTTGTTGGTTGGATTGGATGTTTTGTTATTGTTATTGTTGTTGTTCATTCTCTATTTAATTCACTTACCTTTCCTTTAATTGGTGTAGTGCTACAAATTGGATTTGTATTTGGCAGAAAACCAGCATTTGTAACAGAACTAGAACCAGCAGATTCAATGCCACTAACACTAATACCACCACCACCACCGATACCAGCACCTGGAGCAGGAGCAGTTGTACTACTGCCATTATTAACAAACCAGGCTGGTTGATGTTGTTGCTGCTGCAGCATGTGATGGGGATGTGGATGTTGCTGATGATGTGGATGCTGTTGGTGTTGTTGTTGTTGCATTGTATGCAATGGTGGTCCATTATATCGAAATGGTGGTGGTTGTTGCTGTTGTTGTGCAGGACCCATAAACTGAACAGTCTGCATATTCATGACTTTGGAAAGTAGGGTGTATATGTGTTTGTTGGTGAACGATGACTATGAGAATTGGTGAGATGATAGAATGTGTGTGGAGATGGCAATAGTTTTAATTGTAGTGCTAGTAGTTAATGATACAAACCCAGCTTGTTGCTACACTCACACTTGGGTATTCGGTTCAAGTCCATACATATACACACACACACACTTTAAAACACTTATGAATTTCTTTTCTGAGAGGTGCAGAGAGTGGGCGTTTCAGGCGTTTGGCACATACGAGACAGACACAGAAGCACAATTACAAACACACACACATACACAAACAAATTTTGTACACAATTAGAATTAGAAAAATCTAAAAAAATACAAAAAAAAAGAAACAGAATTTTAAAATTAAATAGAAATAAAATGAAAATAAAATTAATATTAAAATAAAATTTTATAAATAAAACAAGTGGGAAGATAAAGACGGTCTAAACCGACTATAGAGTGCACTACATATGAATTTTTTAAGGTGTTAAGGAGATAAAGGTGATTAATAAATCCTCTGATAGAAAATTTTCGAAATTTTCTCTTTTCATAGAAAATTTCTCTTTTATAGAAAATTTTTGAAAATTTTTCTTTTTATAGAAACTTTTCGAAAATTTTATAGAAAATTGTCGAAATTTTCTCGTTTTTATAGAAAATTTTCGAAAATTTCTCTTTTTATAGACAATTTTCGAAAATTTCTCTTTTTATGGACAATTTTCGAAAATTTCTCTTTTTATGGACAATTTTCGAAAATTTCTCTTTTTATAGACAATTTTCGAAAATTTCTCTTTTTATGGACAATTTTCGAAAATTTCTCTTTTTATGGACAATTTTCGAAAATTTTCTTTTTATAGAAAATTTTCGGAAAATTTCTCTTTTTATAGAAAATTCTCGAAAATTTCTCTTTTTATAGAAAATTTCTCTTTTATAGAAAATTTTCGAAAATTTCTCCTTTTTAGTCAATTTTCGAAAATTTCTCTAGAAAATTTTCAAAAATTTCTTTTTTATAGAAAATTTGCAAAAATTTCTCTTTTTATAGAAAATTTCTTTTTTTATAGACAATTTTCGAAAATTCTCTTTTTATAGACAATTTTCGAAAATTTTCTTTTATAGACAATTTTCGAAAATTTCTCTTCTTATAGACAATTTTCGAAAATTTTTATATTTTTAGATAATTTCGAAAATTTCTCTTTTCATAGGAAATATTCGAAAATTTCTCTTTTTATAGAAAATTTCCCAAAATTTCTCTTTTTTATAGAAAAATTCCCAAAATTTCTAGTTTTTATAGAAAATTTCCCAAAATTTATTTTTTTATAGAAAATTTCCCAAAATTTATCTTTTTATAGAAAATTCCCAAAATTCTCTATTTTATAGAAAGAAAAACTCTTTTTCATAGAAATTTTTTTCGAAAATTTATCATTTTTATTGAAAATTTTCAAAAATTCATCTTTTTTAAAAAAATCTTCGAAAATACCTCTTTCTTTATAAAAAAATTAAAAAAATTGTCTTTTTATAGAAAATGTTCAAAAATTGCTGCTTTTATAAAACTGTTCCTGATTGTGTTAACTTATTACATGACATCTTCTGCTGTGTAGCGCAATGAAAACATGTTTTGTACTTACAATTTTAGTTGCTACTAATGTTGCTGTTTGAATTTAGGACACTGTGCAATTAAATATTTAATAAATAAATTTAAACAAAAATGTTTAAATTAAAAATAAACTTTAACCTTATATAAAAAGCATACGAGCAGACACAAACAACTATAGGTTTTAGTTACAGATGAAGCAATGAGTTGCTTTTGGGGGGTAATAGAGTGAAAGGGCATATTAAAGATAAATACAATTTTTTAGATATAAACTTTTGACCTGTTTTAAATTAAAGTTTTCTTTTTCTACTGTTTTTCCTTGTTATAAAAGCAAAACAAAATTAAAATGTGTAACGCATAAATCTAAGAAATTACAATAAATGTGCAGTTGAAATATTTGTATGGAATGAATTCGTTTTGATGCAAGAAAAATCTAAGTATCGAAGTTTCCACAAACCTTCGTCCTTGAGAAAGTTATTGATCTCATGACAAATTGTATCTTATTTTCGAGTAAGATCTTTTAAAATGAAGCACTGCTTCAATAATATTGGGTACCACCCTACTATACATCTAACTACGAATATGTGGTAAATACATTCAAATAATAAATATAGAATTGCATTCGCTGTGAAATACACCAAAAATATATATGTATATTTATATATGAATATATCTATGTAAATAAGAGTGCATGTTGTGTAGTGCATTTTAGTACTAGTCATAAATTTTACTTATGTAATATTAGGCATCTGGCTTTAAAATTACTGTATTCAACATAATATATGAACTCATATGTGTCCTCTTCGTATATTTGCCTAAAAAATTTTATAATATTTATGAACACGTAATTTTCTTAAAAAGTTAAGTATTTACCTATGCCCTTATTTAGTTCTTGTGATAATTACCAAGGTAATCGGAGGAGAAGGACGAACGAATAAAACAGAATTAACTCACCAATTTGTAATAATTCTGCATATTGCAGGGGTATGCCAATTTAGATTGTGACGAAAAAAGACCTACCGACCGACCATCTAGGGAGGCAGGGAGCGCGAGTGAGCTAGCTACGAGCGAGCGAGCAGCGAGCGAGCGAGCGAGCGAGGAGCGACGAGAGCGAGCGAGCGAGCGAGCGAGCGAGCGAGCGAGCGAGCGAGCGAGCGAGCGAGCGAGCGAGCGAGCGAGCGAGCGAGCGAGCAGCGAGCGAGCGAGCGAGCGAGCGAGCGAGCGAGCGAGCAGCGGAGCGAGCGAGCGAGCGAGCGAGCGAGCGAGAGAGCGAGCGAGCAGCGAGCGAGCGAGCGAGCGAGAAGCGAGCGAGCGAGCGAGAGAGCGAGCGAGCGAGCGAGCGAGCGAGCGAGCGAGAGAGCGAGAGAGCGAGCGAGCAGCGAGGCTATCTATCTATTATCATCTATCTATCTATCTATCTATCTATCTATCTGTCTATCTATCTATCTATATATCTATCTATCTATCTATCTATCTATCTATCTATCTATCTACATAGCTATGTAGGTAAATATTTTTCTCTGGCAATTTTACTTTAAAAATTTTTCAATTCGCAAAACATAAATATTTATTTAGTAAATGGCTGTAACAATAAATTTTACAAATGAATGTTTCTGCAGTATCTGCAATATCAAGTAAATGCTAAACATTTAGAAAATTTCAATACTTTTGCGAATTGTTACGATTTAGATAGAAACTCATCAAGTGGAAAAAAGTTGCAAAAAAAATTTAAGTGGATTTTTCAATAGAACTTGTTAAACTAAAACAACAGGTAACAAATAGACATATATGTTGTAGAAATTTAAATATTTTTGAGAGACGAAATACAATTCATTTTAACAACTTGGTATTATTGAAAGTTCTGCAGCATTTAACTAGATTTAACTACATAAAGCTTATTCAAGAAATTTACTTATAAACGATTATTTTTTTATTTAAATTGTAATGATTTTATTTAATTGTAATGATTAAACGTAAAATTTAGAAAACTATGAATTTACTATTCAATTTGGCAAAGTGATCCATTATTTTAACATCCCTATATAGGTTTATAATATTTTGCATATTAATATCAACATGTTGTATTAGTGTTATAAAAATTGCAAAATGCAGAGAACTTAACACTTATTTCATGCATTCAATACACAGATGATAATGGCAAAAGACCAACAAAATTCACTCAATCAGTCGTTACCATTCCGTCAGTCAGTCATTCATTTATGTGCAGTAAAGGAAATAGGATTTTATATTCAACATTAAGCAGGTGTTTTAAGTACAAGCAAAACATCAAATGCAAAAAATTAAAAAAAAACTATCGAAATAGAACTATAAATGCAAATATAAATACAGATACTATTAGGATACACACACACATATATAGAACCATATAAAATACATTCATTTTAACGAATTTTTCAATTTAAAAGGATGTTCTTGTTAAACGTGAATGTATGTATCTATGTGTGAATTGATATGTGTATTTGTATTTTAACAGATGTTAGTCAGATGTTTAAATGAAATACATTCAGGACGAGCAACAACAACAAAAAAGTAGTAAATATCATTTTATAAAATTTATTTTCTTTATCCATATAAACATTTGGTAATATGGCCCAATATATGTATTTGTAGTTATAGCCAAAGCTTGCCTGCTATTGTTAGATATTCAAATATTATGTTTGAGTTGTATTTGTTTTATTGCCAATTTAAATGGATGAAAAATAATTTAGTAGAGAAAATAATAAAAACGGATATTAATCAGCAATTCTTTGTGTCATTATGTTCTTCTTCAGATTCCAGTCATCTGTGCTGAGTTATTTTTTCATTTGATTGATCGTTTGATGAGGCAATGAAAAAACAATATCAAAATGTCATATTATTTAAAACAAAAAAATAAAATTTAATAAAAAGACGTTTTTAGTTTTTAGTTTAGCTAAACAAAAGTTTATATCAAGTACTTAGGGTTTTCATGTGACAAAACTTAAAATTTTTTTTATACACAATGTCCATAATTAATCTCTTCTATAGGAAATTTTCGAAAGTGTCCCTTTTTAAAGAATATTTTCATAACAAAATTTATTTCGTTATCGAAATTCTTATCAATTCACACTTAAAGTGCTAAACATACCCCAAGTTATTGTAAACTCAATTTCACTTTAATTAAAAAAACTTTTATCAAGTTTAAACAATTTAATAAAACTCCGGTGCAATTCCATTGTATATGTACAATATTTAATAAATCCATAATTTGTTTAAATTAATCAATTACAGTCGTGTATGTAGGTGTACGTGCGTTTAAAATAAAATAAAAAATACCTACACTTTTACACACATACTCAATTAAATAACAAGTGACTGAATACGTGTTACAATGAATTCTAATGTATTATCTGATTAAATTTTAAAAATTAGAATATATTTGTTGAAAGTCTTAGAGTTGAATAAACTGAAAAACAGACAAATTATGGAAATTTTAATTAGGTGGAAAATTGAATTGTCAGGATTGGCTGCTGGATTTAACAATATGAAGCTAATCGTATATAATAACTAGACCATAAACTAGAATATAGAATGGACTAGACTAGATAGTAGACTAGACTATTGACTAGACTATAGACTAGACTATAGACTATACTATAGACTAGACTATAGACAAGACTATAGACTAGACTATAGATTAGACTAGACTATAGATTAGACTAGACTATAGACCAGACTATAGACTAGACTATAGACTAGACTACAGCCTAGACTATAGACTAGACTATAGACTAGCCTATAGACTAGCCTATAGACTAGACTATAGACTAGACTATAGACTAGACTAGACTAGACTATAGACTAGACTATAGACTAGACTATAGACTAGACTATAGACTAGACTATAGACTAGACTATAGACTAGACTATAGACTAGACTATAGACTAGACTATAGACTAGACTATAGACTAGACTATAGACTAGACTATAGACTAGACTATAGACTAGACTATAGACTAGACTATAGACTAGACTATAGACTAGACTATAGACTAGACTATAGACTAGACTATAGACTAGACTATAGACTAGACTATAGACTAGACTATAGACTAGACTATAGACTAGACTATAGACTATACTATAGACTAGACTATAGACTAGACTATAGACTAGACTATAGACTAGACTATAGACTAGACTATAGACTAGACTATAGACTAGACTATAGACTAGACTATAGACTAGACTATAGACTAGACTATAGACTAGACTATAGACTAGACTATAGACTAGACTATAGACTAGACTATAGACTAGACTATAGACTAGACTATAGACTAGACTATAGACTAGACTATAGACTAGACTATAGACTAGACTATAGACTAGACTATAGACTAGTCTAGTCTATAGAGAAGACTATAGACTAAAGAATATTCACCAGACATAGAAAATTCAGTCTATAACCTAGTCTATAGTTAAGTTTATAGTCTAGTCTATAGTCTAGTCTATAGTTTAGTTATAGTCTAGTCTATAGTCTAGTCTCTAGTCTAGTCTATAGTCTAGTCTATAGTCTAGTCTATAGTCTAGTCTATAGTCTAGTCTATAGTCTAGTCTATAGTCTCGTCTCTAGTCTAGTCTATAGTAAAGTCTATAGTCTAGTCTATAGTCTAATCTATAGTCTAGTCGATAGTCCAATCTATAGTCTAGTCTCTAGTCTAGTCTTAGTCTAGTCTATAGTCTAGTCTATAGTCTAGTCTACAGTCTAGTCTATAGTCTAGTCTACAGTCTAGTCTATAGTCTAGTCTATAGTCTAGTCTATAGTCTAGTCTATAGTCTAGTCTAATAGTCTAGTCTATAGTCTAGTCTATAGTCTAGTCTATAGTCTAGTCTATAGTCTAGTCTATAGTTAGTCTATAGTCTAGTCTATAGTCTAGTCTATAGTCTAGTCTATAGTCTAGTCTATAGTCTAGTCTATAGTCTAATAGTCTAGTCTATAGTCTATCTATAGTCTAGTCTATACTCTAGTCTTATTCAGTTATATTCTAGTCTATAGTCTAGTCTATAGTAGTCTTAGTCTAGTCTATAGTCTAGTCTATAGTCTAGTCTATAGTCTAGTCTATAGTCTAGTCTATAGTCTAGTCTATAGTCTAGTCTTAGTCTAGTCTATAGTCTAGTCTATAGTCTAGTCTATAGTCTAGTCTATAGTCTAGTCTATAGTCTAGTCTATAGTCTAGTCTATAGTCTAGTCTATAGTCTAGTCTATAGTCTAGTTATAGTCTAGTCTATAGTCTAGTCTATAGTCTAGTCTATAGTCTAGTCTATAGTCTAGTCTATAGTCTAGTCTATAGTCTAGTCTATAGTCTAGTCTATAGTCTAGTCTATTAGTCTAGTCTATAGTCTAGTCTATAGTCTAGTCTATAGTCTAGTCTATAGTCTAGTCTATAGTCTAGTCTATAGTCTAGTCTATAGTCTAGTCTATAGTCTAGCTATAGTCTAGTCATCGTCTAGTCTATAGTCTAGTCTATAGTCTAGTCTATAGTAGTCTATAGTCTAGTCTATAGTCTAGTCTATAGTCTAGTCTATAGTCTAGTCTATAGTCTAGTCTATAGTCTAGTCTATATTCTAGTCTATATTCTAGTCTATAGTCTAGTCTATAGGCTAGTCTATAGTCTAGTCTATAGTCTAGTCTATAGTCTAGTCTATAGTCTAGTCTATAGTCTAGTCTATAGTCTAGTCTATAGTCTAGTCTATAGTCTATACTCTAGTCTATATTCTAGTCTATATTCTAGTCTATATTCTAGTCTATATTCTAGTCTATATTCTAGTCTATATTCTAGTCTATATTCTAGTCTATATTCTAGTCTATATTCTAGTCTATATTCTAGTCTATAGTCTAGTCTATAGTCTAGTCTATAGTCTAGTCTATAGTCTAGTCTATAGTCTAGTCTATAGTCTAGTCTATAGTCTAGTCTAGTCTATAGTCTAGTCTATAGTCTAGTCTATAGTCTAGTCTATAGTCTAGTCTATAGTCTAGTCTATAGTCTAGTCTATAGTCTAGTCTATAGTCTAGTCTATAGTCTAGTCTATAGTCTAGTCTATAGTCTAGTCTATAGTCTAGTCTATAGTCTAGTCTATAGTCTAGTCTATAGTCTAGTCTATAGTCTAGTCTATAGTCTAGTCTATAGTCTAGTCTATAGTCTAGTCTATAGTCTAGTCTATAGTCTAGTCTATAGTCTAGTCTATAGTCTAGTCTAGTCTAGTCTATAGTCTAGTCTATAGTCTATATAGGCTAGTCTATAGGCTAGTCTATAGTCTAGTCTATAGTCTAGTCTATAGTCTAGTCTATAGTCTAGTCTATAGTCTAGTCTATAGTCTAGCATATAGTCTAGTCTATAGTCTAGTCTATAGTCTAGTCTATAGTCTAGTCTACAGTCTAGTCTATAGTCTAGTCTAGTCTATAGTCTAGTCTAGTCTATAGTCTAGTCTGTAGTCTAGTCTATAGTCTAGTCTATAGTCTAGCATATAGTCTAGCATATAGTCTAGTCTATAGTCTAGTCTATAGTCTAGTTTATAGTCTAGTCTATAGTCTAGTCTATAGTCTAGTCTATAGTCTAGTCTATAGTCTAGTCTATAGTCTAGTCTATATTCTAGTCTATAGTCTAGCATATAGTCTAGTCTATAGTCTTGTCTATAGTCTAGTCTATAGTCTAGTCTATAGTCTAGTCTATAGTCTAGTCTATAGTCTAGTCTATAGTCTAGTCTATAGTCTAGTCTATAGTCTAGTCTATAGTCTAGTCTATAGTCTAGTCTATAGTCTAGTCTATAGTCTAGTCTATAGTCTAGTCTATAATCTAGTCTATAGTCTAGTCTATAGTCTAGTCTATAATTAAATTTTTTTTAAAGGGAAATTAAAAAACATTCTATATAAAGAAAGAACTAACTAAAAAAAATTATAAGAAAGCATCTATTAAAAAATTTCTATAGCTAGAGAATTTGATTAATCGCTAACTAAAAACATCTATACGGAAATTTCTATAAAAGTATTAATTATCCAAATTTGAAAAAAAAATTAACTCTTGTGTTTGATTTTTTCAGCTTTCCGTGATTACTAAATGATGTTTAAAATAAAAAAAAAAAAACACATCACTTTCCCAGCACTGACAAAATCCTTTACTTTTCTTTATTTAATTCTTAAATGTTCAAATCTAAAACAAAATAAAAAACACTATGTATTACTGCTTTTGATTTTTCCTCTTTTATTCAATTTTATTATTTTGCTTAATATTTCTACTTAAATCAGCAAAAAATCAGCCTAGAAATATTATGATTTTAATCTAAATATATGTATGAATTCAGTTATTGTTCAATATTTAAATAAATAGATAGTTTACTGTTGAATATCAATGAGGGGAGTTTTTTTTATTTGGGGGTTTAACAAACCTAAAATAAAAACATTTATAAGAAATGTAAAATGTCTCTAAATCAAAGGAGTCATTCAATCAATATCGAAAAAATATGCAAATTTTTGTTAAATGTTAAATGTAAATAGTTCCGAAAAAGTACACATATTTAAGAAAAAGGACTAGAAATACATATATACATACATATATACAAATTTCCGAATAAAAAAAATTAACCTTAAGCGTTAAAGAAACTGTTTTGAATGTTAAATGTAAGATAATTTTGCCACAAAAGGTTTAAAGTTTTTATTGAAAAATCTCTTTTTTCTATTTAAGGTTTTGATTCTAGACATGATTTGTGTCTGGCTTTATGTTTGTTTTATTCAAATATTGTGGGATGAAAGTTTTCTTGTTAATAAATTAGTTTTTGCAATAGGGGTAAAAGTACAAGAAGACTGTCATGTGAGTTTAAAATATTTAGAGATAAAATTTATTTTCAAATTTTTAATAAATTTTAATTAAGTATATTTAAAATGTTATAGTTTAATAAAAATTAAAGATTTTAAAGTTATTTAAAGGAAATTTATTTACAAACTAGTGTTACAGATTTCAATATTTATCAGACATCATAACTCATTTGTAGACTTATGAAGGAAATAAATTACTGATAGACAGAATGACTAATGATGTAGATACATCATACAAGTATATGTACATACTCAAAACAAAATGGGGAACTCAGACAAAATTTTACTTTATTTAGGCTACTCAGTTAAAATCGTAAGTTTTGAACAAGTGGGCAAGTTGATCCGATGTTTCGTGAAACTTCTTTCAAATTCTGTAATACCAGGCAAAATTTAAAATACTGGACTTAATAATATAGACTAGACTGTAGAGTAGACTGTAGACGAGATTATAGACTAGATTATAGACTATACATAGATTCGACTATAGACTAGACTATAGACTAGACTATAGACTAGACTATAGACTAGACTATAGACTAGACTATAGACTAGACTATAGACTAGACTATAGACTAGACTATAGACTAGACTATAGACTAGACTATAGACTAGACTATAGACTAGACTATAGACAAGAATAGACATAGACTATAGACTAGACTATAGACAAGACTATAGGACTAGACTATAGACTAGACTATAGACTAGACTATAGACTAGACTATAGACTAGACTATAGACTAGACTATAGACTAGACTATAAGACTAGACTATAGACTAGACTATAGACTAGACTATAGACTAAGACTATAGACTAGACTATAGACTAGACTATAGACTAGACTATAGACTATAGACTAGACTATAGACTAGACTATAGACTAGACTATAGACTAGACTATAGACTAGACTATAGGACTAGACTATAGACTAGACTATAGACTAGACTATAGACTAGACTATAGACTAGACTATAGACTAGACTATAGACTAGACTATAGACTAGACTATAGACTAGACTATAGACTAGACTATAGACTAGACTATAGACTAGGACTATAGGACTAGACTATAGACTAGACTATAGACTAGACTATAGACTAGACTATAGACTAGACTATAGACTAGACTATAGACTAGACTATAGACTAGACTATAGACTAGACTATAGACTAGACTATAGACTAGACTATAGACTAGACTATAGACTAGACTATAGACTAGACTATAGACTAGACTATAGACTAGACTATAGACTAGACTATAGACTAGACTATAGACTAGACTATAGACTAGACTATAGACTAGACTATAGACTAGACTATAGACTAGACTATAGACTAGACTATAGACTAGACTATAGACTACATAGACTAGACTATAGACTAGACTATAGACTAGACTATAGACTAGACTATAGACTAGACTATAGACTAGACTATAGACTAGACTATAGACTAGACTATAGACTAGACTATAGACTAGACTATAGACTAGACTATAGACTAGACTATAGACTAGACTATAGACTAGACTATAGACTAGACTATAGACTAGACTATAGACTAGACTATAGACTAGACTATAGACTAGACTATAGACTAGACTATAGACTAGACTATAGACTAGACTATAGACTAGACTATAGACTAGACTATAGACTAGACTATAGACTAGACTATAGACTAGACTATAGACT
This sequence comes from Lucilia sericata, assembly GCF_015586225.1. Taxonomy (NCBI): domain Eukaryota; kingdom Metazoa; phylum Arthropoda; class Insecta; order Diptera; family Calliphoridae; genus Lucilia; species Lucilia sericata. The sequence goes on along the minus strand of NW_023996327.1, from coordinate 28,127 downwards.
AGACTATAGACTAGACTATAGACTAGACTATAGACTAGACTATAGACTAGACTATAGACTAGACTATAGACTAGACTATAGACTAGACTATAGACTAGACTATAGACTAGACTATAGACTAGACTATAGACTAGACTATAGACTAGACTATAGACTAGACTATAGACTAGACTATAGACTAGACTATAGACTAGACTATAGACTAGACTATAGACTAGACTATAGACTAGACTATAGACTAGACTATAGACTAGACTATAGACTAGACTATAGACTAGACTATAGACTAGACTATAGACTAGACTATAGACTAGACTATAGACTAGACTATAGACTAGACTATAGACTAGACTATAGACTAGACTATAGACTAGACTATAGACTAGACTATAGACTAGACTATAGACTAGACTATAGACTAGACTATAGACTAGACTATGACTAGACTATAGACTAGACTATAGACTAGACTATAGACTAGACTATAGACTAGATAGACTAGACTATAGACTAGACTATAGACTAGACTATAGACTAGACTATAGACTAGACTATAGACTAGACTATAGACTAGACTATAGACTAGACTATAGACTAGACTATAGACTAGACTATAGACTAGACTATAGACAAGACTATAGACTAGACTATAGACTAGACTATAGACTAGACTATAGACTAGACTATAGACTAGACTATAGACTAGACTATAGACTAGACTATAGACTAGACTATAGACTAGACTATAGACTAGACTATAGACTAGACTATAGACTAGACTATAGACTAGACTATAGACTAGACTATAGATTAGACTATAGACTAGACTATAGACTAGACTATAGACTAGACTATAGACTAGACTATAGATTAGACTATAGACTAGACTATAGACTAGACTATAGACTAGACTATAGATTAGACTATAGACTAGACTATAGACAATTTTCCATAAATTTTCTTTTTATTATTAATTCTCTACGTACGAAGAATTATCGACAAATTTCTATATGTATAAGAATTGTCTTAATAGAGAATTTGCAAAAATTCTCTCTTAGGAAGAGACATCGAGTATTCTTGGTTAATTTCTGCTCTCAAATATTCGTGAGAAAATCTCACGTGAAGAAGTGAGTACAACAGCATTTTTAATCTTTTCTATGAACAAGTGAATGTATGTTACTAAGTGCTTGAATTTTACACATAATATAGTACAGAAGTGTTAGAAATTAAAGCAAAAAATAAGCAATTCTTCAACTGTGGAGACAAAGTTTTTGATTATAAAAGTGATCTACGATTTCGATTACCATTTCAATTGAAACTAATTTAGTGAACTTCGATCGGCTTAGGGTTTTGATAGGGAGATATTATATATATGTAAATAGTTTGCTATAATTTCATCCTCATGTTTGCTAAAGCTTTGAAATATTTCGTTTTTTTCAGTTTAGACGAGTAGTCGTGTCCAACACTTAAACATTATTCCCAATAGTAATATTAACATAATGAAAGTTGAGGTTGTAAAAGTACTTTTATACATTGAGTGTGTTTATATGTTAATGAATGTACACAAATACAAACTCACATATACATATTTAATGTTAGAAATGTGTATGAGAATTTACAGATACATACATGAATACATCTGTAAGTATGTAAAATACATAGATTTTTATGATTATGTAAACAGTAAATAGAATAGTAATGAGTGGGTTGTTACTCTTGTTCTTGTGCATTTGTGTATCAATTCGAGTTTTATGTTTATTTATAATGTGAATATGTTTATTTATAAAAAGGAATATACATATTTATGTACAATACACAGAAAAAATTAGGGTGGCGCTGCTTAAAATGATTGAATATTAAATAGTATTATATGTTTAAATTATTATTTTCAAGGTTTGGCTTTAAAACTATGATGCTTTTTAAATTTTTTAAAAATTTATACATTTTAAAATTTTCTTAAATTTTATTCTAAAAATAACCGTTTCATTTATAAGTTATTTGAGTGTAACAACTATACTTTAGTTTAATATTGTTTTAGTTTTGTTTGCTACTGATACTTATGTAAATGTAGGCGTATGATCAATATTTATATATGTGTTACAAATATTTATTAATCATACGCCTGCAAGCACAATATATTTAAACAGTGTAAAAACAATTAGTGTTTATAAAAAACCGACTTTTGGAAAAACCGGTTTTTCGGTTAACCGAAAATTGACCATTTCTAAAAAACCGGTTTGACGGTTAACCGAGTACAAAAAAACCGGTTAAACCGGTTAACCAAAATGTTTGGAAATCTTTAAAATATTATAATATTTAGTTGAAAAATTTCATTTTGCGAAATATTATGAATTACTTAATAAGATATTTGCACTTTTTAGTATAAATATGTACATTAATATATCATAACAAAGCAAACTTATACAGATCTGAAGTTATTATTGATTGGTCAGGTATATGGAAGTTGCCATAGGAGGAATAAATTAACCTTTGAATATATAATGCATCTATATCAATAAAAAATTTATGTCCAACACTAGTATAAATAGCGTTCAGGCTCGCGACGATTCATCGGGAACGGAAGTAGACGACGACTGTCTCGACATAGACATTGAGCCACTGCTTTAATTGTGACCACCCTCCGCTCGCTACGCCTGTGGTTGTTCAAATTACTGTGAATGACACTTAGGAATATTGACAGGTGTCTTACTTACTTCCTGATAATCAACCTAAGCGCCATTACAGTTTGTGAAAAACCCCAGCAGCATAAATTCTCGGACAGCGACAATTACCCTTATGTTTCGATAAATAAAATCCGTTTTGAGAACGTTTGACAAACTTCTCGATTTTTATTATACTCACGCAGTAAACAAGGAAGTGCATTTTATAATCAACGTTATTTATTCGTAACAAATTTCTTCATATAATGGTTGGAATTTGTTTAAATACTTAATTTTTTATTGGTTTAATGCCAATTTTTACCAATTTCTGATTGTCTGAAATTGTAATCTCCATTTTATATGCATAGTATATGTTTAACATTCCTAACATGTTTAACAATCTCAACTATCCAAAATTTTTAAAAATCACAATAAAAAATCAAAGAAAACATACAATTTTGTACTAAAAATTAGATTTTTTGAAATCGGTTAATCCGGTTTTTAAGTCTCGGTTAACCGATTTCAAAAAAATCTAATTTTTAGTACAAAATTGTATGTTTTCTTTGATTTTTTATTGTGATTTTTAAAAATTTTGGATAGTTGAGATTGTTAAACAATGTTAGGAAATGTTAAACATATACTATGCATATAAAATGGAGATTTACAATTTCAGACAATCAGGAAATTGGTAAAAAAGTTGGCATTTAAAACCAATAAAAAATTAAGTATTTAAAACAAATTCCAACCATTATATGAAGAAATTTGTTACGAATAAATAACGTTGATTATAAAATGCACTTCCTTGTTTTCTGCGTGAGTATAATAAAAATCGAGAAGTTTGTCAAACGTTCTCAAAACGGATTTTATTTATCGAAACATAAGGGTAATTGTCCGCTGTCCGAGAATTTATGCTGCTGGGGTTTTTCACAAACTGTAATGGCGCTTAGGTTGATTATCAGGAAGTAAGTAAAGACACCTGTCAATATTCCTAAGTGTCATTCACAGTAATTTGAACAACCACAGGCGTAGCGAGCGGAGGGTGGTCACAATTAAAGCAGTGGCTCAATGTCTATGTCGAGACAGTCGTCGTCTACTTCCGTTCCCGATGAATCGTCGCGAGCCTGAACGCTATTTATACTAGTGTTGGACATAAATTTTTTTATTGATATAGATGCATTATATATTCAAAGGTTAATTTATTCCTCCTATGGCAACTTCCATATACCTGACCAATCAATAATAACTTCAGATCTGTATAAGTTTGCTTTGTTATGATATATTAATGTACATATTTATACTAAAAAGTGCAAATATCTTATTAAGTAATTCATAATATTTCGCAAAATGAAATTTTTCAACTAAATATTATAATATTTTAAAGATTTCCAAACATTTTGGTTAACCGGTTTAAACCGGTTTTTTGTACTCGGTTAACCGTCAAACCGGTTTTTTAGAAATGGTCAATTTTCGGTTAACCGAAAAACCGGTTTTTCCAAAAGTCGGTTTTTATAAACACTAATTGTGTTTTACACTGTTTAAATATATTGTGCTTGCAGGCGTATGATTAATAAATATTTGTAACACATATATAAATATTGATCATACGCCTACATTTACATAAGTATCAGTAGCAAACAAAACTAAAACAAATATTAAACTAAAGTATAGTTGTTACACTCAAATAACTTATAAATGAAACGGTTATTTTTAGAATAAAATTTAAGAAAATTTTAAAATGTAATAAATTTTTAAAAAATTTAAAAAGCATCATAGTTTTAAAGCCAAACCTTGAAAATAATAAATTTAAACATATAATACTATTTAATATTCAATCATTTTAAGCAGCGCCACCCTAATTTTTCTGTGTATTGTACATAAATATGTATATTCCTTTTATAAATAAACATATTCACATTATAAATAAACATAAAACTCGAATTGATACACAAATGCACAAGAACAAGAGTAACAACCCACTCATTACTATTTCTATTTACTGTTTACATAATCATAAAAATCTATGTATTTTACATACTTACAGATGTATTCATGTATGTATCTGTAAATTCTCATACACATTTCTAACATTAAATATGTATATGTGAGTTTGTATTTGTGTACATTCATTAACATATAAACACACTCAATGTATAAAAGTACTTTTACAACCTCAACTTTCATTATGTTAATATTACTATTGGGAATAATGTTTAAGTGTTGGACACGACTACTCGTCTAAACTGAAAAAAAACGAAATATTTCAAAGCTTTAGCAAACAGATGAGGATGAAATTATAGCAAACTATTTACATATATATAATATCTCCCTATCAAAAACCCTAAGCCGATCGAAGTTCACTAAATTAGTTTCAATTGAAATGGTAATCGAAATCGTAGATCACTTTTATAATCAAAAACTTTGTCTCCACAGTTGAAGAATTGCTTATTTTTTGCTTTAATTTCTAACACTTCTGTACTATATTATGTGTAAAATTCAAGCACTTAGTAACATACATTCACTTGTTCATAGAAAAGATTAAAAATGCTGTTGTACTCACTTCTTCACGTGAGATTTTCTCACGAATATTTGAGAGCAGAAATTAACCAAGAATACTCGATGTCTCTTCCTAAGAGAGAATTTTTGCAAATTCTCTATTAAGACAATTCTTATACATATAGAAAATTTGTCGATAATTCTTCGTACGTAGAGAATTAATAATAAAAAGAAAATTTATGGAAAATTGTCTATAGTCTAGTCTATAGTCTAATCTATAGTCTAGTCTATAGTCTAGTCTATAGTCTAGTCTATAGTCTAATCTATAGTCTAGTCTATAGTCTAGTCTATAGTCTAGTCTATAGTCTAGTCTATAGTCTAATCTATAGTCTAGTCTATAGTCTAGTCTATAGTCTAGTCTATAGTCTAGTCTATAGTCTAGTCTATAGTCTAGTCTATAGTCTAGTCTATAGTCTAGTCTATAGTCTAGTCTATAGTCTAGTCTATAGTCTAGTCTATAGTCTAGTCTATAGTCTAGTCTATAGTCTAGTCTATAGTCTGTCTATAGTCTAGTCTATAGTCTAGTCTATAGTCTAGTCTATAGTCTAGTCTATAGTCTAGTCTATAGTCTAGTCTATAGTCTAGTCTATAGTCTAGTCTATAGTCTAGTCTATAGTCCTAGTCTATAGTCTAGTCTATAGACTAGTCTATAGTCTAGTCTATAGTCTAGTCTATAGTCTAGTCTATAGTCTAGTCTATAGTCTAGTCTATAGTCTAGTCTATAGTCTAGTCTAGTCTAGTCTAGTCTATAGTCTAGTCTATAGTCTAGTCTATAGTCTAGTCTATAGTCTAGTCTATAGTCTAGTCTATAGTCTAGTCTATAGTCTAGTCTATAGTCTAGTCTATAGTCTAGTCTATAGTCTAGTCTATAGTCTAGTCTATAGTCTAGTCTATAGTCTAGTCTATAGTCTAGTCTATAGTCTAGTCTATAGTCTAGTCTATAGTCTAGTCTATAGTCTAGTCTATAGTCTAGTCTATAGTCTAGTCTATAGTCTAGTCTATAGTCTAGTCTATAGTCTAGTCTATAGTCTAGTCTATAGTCTAGTCTATAGTCTAGTCTATAGTCTAGTCTATAGTCTAGTCTATAGTCTAGTCTATAGTCTAGTCTATAGTCTAGTCTATAGTCTAGTCTATAGTCTAGTCTATAGTCTAGTCTATAGTCTAGTCTATAGTCTAGTCTATAGTCTAGTCTATAGTCTAGTCTATAGTCTAGTCTATAGTCTAGTCTATAGTCTAGTCTATAGTCTAGTCTATAGTCTAGTCTATAGTCTAGTCTATAGTCTAGTCTATAGTCTAGTCTATAGTCTAGTCTATAGTCTAGTCTATAGTCTAGTCTATAGTCTAGTCTATAGTCTAGTCTATAGTCTAGTCTATAGTCTAGTCTATAGTCTAGTCTATAGTCTAGTCTATAGTCTAGTCTATAGTCTAGTCTATAGTCTAGTCTATAGTCTAGTCTATAGTCTAGTCTATAGTCTAGTCTATAGTCTAGTCTATAGTCTAGTCTATAGTCTAGTCTATAGTCTAGTCTATAGTCTAGTCTATAGTCTAGTCTATAGTCTAGTCTATAGTCTAGTCTATAGTCTAGTCTATAGTCTAGTCTATAGTCTAGTCTATAGTCTAGTCTATAGTAGTCTATAGTCTAGTCTATAGTCTAGTCTATAGTCTAGTCTATAGTCTAGTCTATAGTCTAGTCTATAGTCTAGTCTATAGTCTAGTCTATAGTCTAGTCTATAGTCTAGTCTAGTCTATTCTAGTCTAGTCTATAGTCTAGTCTATAGTCTAGTCTATAGTCTAGTCTATAGTCTAGTCTATAGTCTAGTCTATAGTCTAGTCTATAGTCTAGTCTAGTCTAGTCTATAGTCTAGTCTATAGTCTAGTCTATAGTCTAGTCTATAGTCTAGTCTATAGTCTAGTCTATAGTCTAGTCTATAGTCTAGTCTATAGTCTAGTCTATAGTCTAGTCTATAGTCTAGTCTATAGTCTAGTCTAGCTAGTCTAGTCTAGTCTATAGTCTAGTCTATAGTCTAGTCTATAGTCTAGTCTATAGTCTAGTCTATAGTCTAGTCTATAGTCTAGTCTATAGTCTAGTCTATAGTCTAGTCTATAGTCTAGTCTATAGTCTAGTCTATAGTCTAGTCTATAGTCTAGTCTATAGTCTAGTCTATAGTCTAGTCTATAGTCTAGTCTATAGTCTAGTCTATAGTCTAGTCTATAGTCTAGTCTATAGTCTAGTCTATAGTCTAGTCTATAGTCTAGTCTATAGTCTAGTCTATAGTCTAGTCTATAGTCTAGTCTATAGTCTAGTCTATAGTCTTGTCTATAGTCTTGTCTATAGTCTAGTCTATAGTCTAGTCTATAGTCTAGTCTATAGTCCTAGTCTATAGTCTAGTCTATAGTCTAGTCTATAGTCTAGTCTATAGTCTAGTCTATAGTCTAGTCTATAGTCTAGTCTATAGTCTAGTCTATAGTCTAGTCTATAGTCGAATCTATGGTATAGTCTATAATCTAGTCTATAATCTAGTCTACAGTCTACTCTACAGTCTAGTCTATATTATTAAGTCCAGTATTTTAAATTTTGCCTGGTATTACAGAATTTGAAAAGAAGTTTCACGAAACATCGGATCAACTTGCCCACTTGTTCAAAAACTTACGATTTTAAACTGAGTAGCCTAAATAAAGTAAAATTTTGTCTGAGTTCCCCCATTTTGTTTTGAGTATGTACATATACTTGTATGTATGTATCTACATCATTAGTCATTCTGTCTATCAGTAAGTTATTTCCTTCATAAGTCTACAAATGAGTTATGATGTCTGATAAATATTGAAATCTGTAACACTAGTTTGTAAATAAATTTCCTTTAAATAACTTTAAAATCTTTAATTTTTATTAAAACTATAACATTTTAAATATACTTAATTAAAATTTATTAAAAATTTGAAAATAAATTTTATCTCTAAATATTTTAAACTCACATGACAGTCTTCTTGTACTTTTACCCCTATTGCAAAAACTAATTTATTAACAAGAAACTTTCATCCCACAATATTTGAATAAAACAAACATAAAGCCAGACACAAATCATGTCTAGAATCAAAAACCTTAAATAGAAAAAAGAGATTTTTCAATAAAAACTTTTAAACCTTTTGTGGCAAAATTATCTTACATTTAACATTCAAAACAGTTTCTTTAACGCTTAAGGTTAATTTTTTTTTATTCGGAAATTTGTATATATGTATGTATATATGTATTTCTAGTCCTTTTTCTTAAATATGTGTACTTTTTTCGGAACTATTTACATTTAACATTTAACAAAAATTTGCATATTTTTTCGATATTGATTGAATGACTCCTTTGATTTAAGAGACATTTTACATTTCTTATAAATGTTTTTATTTTAGGTTTGTTAAACCCCCAAATAAAAAAAAACTCCCCTCATTGATATTCAACAGTAAACTATCTATTTATTTAAATATTGAACAATAACTGAATTCATACATATATTTAGATTAAAATCATAATATTTCTAGGCTGATTTTTTGCTGATTTAAGTAGAAATATTAAGCAAAATAATAAAATTTGAATAAAAGAGGAAAAATCAAAAGCAGTAATACATAGTGTTTTTTATTTTGTTTTAGATTTGAACATTTAAGAATTAAATAAAGAAAAGTAAGGATTTTGTCAGTGCTGGGAAAGTGATGTGTTTTTTTTTTTTTATTTTAAACATCATTTAGTAATCACGGAAAGCTGAAAAAATCAAACACAAGAGTTAATTTTTTTTTTCAAATTTGGATAATTAATACTTTTATAGAAATTTCCGTATAGATGTTTTTAGTTAGCGATTAATCAAATTCTCTAGCTATAGAAATTTTTTAATAGATGCTTTCTTATAATTTTTTTTAGTTAGTTCTTTCTTTATATAGAATGTTTTTTAATTTCCCTTTAAAAAAAATTTAATTATAGACTAGACTATAGACTAGACTATAGACTAGATTATAGACTAGACTATAGACTAGACTATAGACTAGACTATAGACTAGACTATAGACTAGACTATAGACTAGACTATAGACTAGACTATAGACTAGACTATAGACTAGACTATAGACTAGACTATAGACTAGACTATAGACTAGACTATAGACTAGACTATAGACAAGACTATAGACTAGACTATATGCTAGACTATAGACTAGAATATAGACTAGACTATAGACTAGACTATAGACTAGACTATAGACTAGACTATAGACTAGACTATAGACTAGACTATAAACTAGACTATAGACTAGACTATAGACTAGACTATATGCTAGACTATATGCTAGACTATAGACTAGACTATAGACTAGACTACAGACTAGACTATAGACTAGACTAGACTATAGACTAGACTAGACTATAGACTAGACTGTAGACTAGACTATAGACTAGACTATAGACTAGACTATAGACTAGACTATATGCTAGACTATAGACTAGACTATAGACTAGACTATAGACTAGACTATAGACTAGACTATAGACTAGACTATAGACTAGCCTATAGACTAGCCTATAGACTAGACTATAGACTAGACTATAGACTAGACTAGACTAGACTATAGACTAGACTATAGACTAGACTATAGACTAGACTATAGACTAGACTATAGACTAGACTATAGACTAGACTATAGACTAGACTATAGACTAGACTATAGACTAGACTATAGACTAGACTATAGACTAGACTATAGACTAGACTATAGACTAGACTATAGACTAGACTATAGACTAGACTATAGACTAGACTATAGACTAGACTATAGACTAGAATATACTAGACTATAGACTAGACATAGACTAGACTATAGACTAGACTATAGACTAGACTATAGACTAGACTATAGACTAGACTATAGACTAGACTATAGACTAGACTATAGACTAGACTATAGACTAGACTATAGACTAGACTATAGACTAGAATATAGACTAGAATATAGACTAGAATATAGACTAGAATATAGACTAGAATATAGACTAGAATATAGACTAGAAGATATAGACTAGAATATAGACTAGAATATAGACTAGAATATAGACTAGACTATAGACTATAGACTAGACTATAGACTAGACTATAGACTAGACTATAGACTAGACTATAGACTAGACTATAGACTAGACTATAGACTAGACTATAGACTAGCCTATAGACTAGACTATAGACTAGAATATAGACTAGAATATAGACTAGACTATAGACTAGACTATAGACTAGACTATAGACTAGACTATAGACTAGACTATAGACTAGACTAGACTATAGACTAGACTATAGACTAGACTATAGACTAGACTATAGACTAGACTATAGACTAGACTATAGACTAGACTACAGACTAGACTATAGACTAGACTATAGACTAGACTATAGACTAGACTACAGACTAGACTATAGACTAGACTATAGACTAGACTATAGACTAGACTATAGACTAGACTATAAACTAGACTATAGACTAGACTATAGACTAGACTATAGACTAGACTATAGACTAGACTATAGACTAGACTATAGACTAGACTATAGACTAGACTATAGACTAGACTATAGACTAGACTATAGACTAGACTATAGACTAGACTATAGACTAGACTATAGACTAGACTATAGACTAGACTATAGACTAGACTATAGACTAGACTATAGACTAGACTATAGACTAGACTATAGACTAGACTATAGACTAGACTATAGACTAGACTATAGACTAGACTATAGACTAGACTATAGACTAGACTATAGACTAGAATATAGACTAGAATATAGACTAGAGTATAGACTAGACTATAGACTAGACTATAGACTAGACTATAGGCTAGACTATAGACTAGACTATAGACTAGACTATAGACTAGACTATAGACTAGACTATAGACTAGACTATAGACTAGACTATAGACTAGACTATAGACTAGACTATAGACTAGACTATAGACTAGACTATAGACTAGACTATAGACTAGACTATAGACTAGACTATAGACTAGACTATAGACTAGACTATAGACTAGACTATAGACTAGACTGTAGACTAGACTATAGACTAGACTGTAGACTAGACTATAGACTAGACTATAGACTAGACTATAGACTAGACTATAGACTAGACTATAGATTGGACTATAGACTAGACTATAGATTAGACTATAGACTAGACTATAGACTTTACTATAGACTAGACTATAGACTAGACTATAGACTAGACTATAGACTAGACTATAGACTAGACTATAGACTAGACTATAGACTAGACTATAGACTAGACTATAGACTAGACTATAGACTAGACTATAGACTAAACTATAGACTAGACTATAGACTAGAATAAACTTAACTATAGACTAGGTTATAGACTGAATTTTCTATGTCTGGTGAATATTCTTTAGTCTATAGTCTTCTCTATAGACTAGACTAGTCTATAGTCTAGTCTATAGTCTAGTCTATAGTCTAGTCTATAGTCTAGTCTATAGTCTAGTCTATAGTCTAGTCTATAGTCTAGTCTATAGTCTAGTCTATAGTCTAGTCTATAGTCTAGTCTATAGTCTAGTCTATAGTCTAGTCTATAGTCTAGTCTATAGTCTAGTCTATAGTCTAGTCTATAGTCTAGTCTATAGTCTAGTCTATAGTCTAGTCTATAGTCTAGTCTATAGTCTAGTCTATAGTCTAGTCTATAGTATAGTCTATAGTCTAGTCTATAGTCTAGTCTATAGTCTAGTCTATAGTCTAGTCTATAGTCTAGTCTATAGTCTAGTCTATAGTCTAGTCTATAGTCTAGTCTATAGTCTAGTCTATAGTCTAGTCTATAGTCTAGTCTATAGTCTAGTCTATAGTCTAGTCTATAGTCTAGTCTATAGTCTAGTCTATAGTCTAGTCTATAGTCTAGTCTATAGTCTAGTCTATAGTCTAGTCTATAGTCTAGTCTATAGTCTAGTCTATAGTCTAGTCTATAGTCTAGTCTATAGTCTAGTCTATAGTCTAGTCTATAGTCTAGTCTATAGTCTAGTCTATAGTCTAGTCTATAGTCTAGTCTAGTCTAGTCTATAGTCTAGTCTATAGTCTAGTCTATAGGCTAGTCTATAGGCTAGTCTATAGTCTAGTCTATAGTCTAGGCTGTAGTCTAGTCTATAGTCTAGTCTATAGTCTGGTCTATAGTCTAGTCTAATCTATAGTCTAGTCTAATCTATAGTCTAGTCTATAGTCTTGTCTATAGTCTAGTCTATAGTATAGTCTATAGTCTAGTCTATAGTCTAGTCAATAGTCTAGTCTACTATCTAGTCTAGTCCATTCTATATTCTAGTTTATGGTCTAGTTATTATATACGATTAGCTTCATATTGTTAAATCCAGCAGCCAATCCTGACAATTCAATTTTCCACCTAATTAAAATTTCCATAATTTGTCTGTTTTTCAGTTTATTCAACTCTAAGACTTTCAACAAATATATTCTAATTTTTAAAATTTAATCAGATAATACATTAGAATTCATTGTAACACGTATTCAGTCACTTGTTATTTAATTGAGTATGTGTGTAAAAGTGTAGGTATTTTTTATTTTATTTTAACGCACGTACACCTACATACACGACTGTAATTGATTAATTTAAACAAATTATGGATTTATTAAATATTGTACATATACAATGGAATTGCACCGGAGTTTATTAAATTGTTTAACTTGATAAAAGTTTTTTTAATTAAAGTGAAATTGAGTTTACAATAACTTGGGGTATGTTTAGCACTTTAAGTGTGAATTGATAAGAATTTCGATAACGAAATAAATTTTGTTATGAAAATATTCTTTAAAAAGGGACACTTTCGAAAATTTCCTATAGAAGAGATTAATTATGGACATTGTGTATAAAAAAAATTTTAAGTTTTGTCACATGAAAACCCTAAGTACTTGATATAACTTTTGTTTAGCTAAACTAAAAACTAAAACGTCTTTTTATTAAATTTTATTTTTTTGTTTTAAATAATATGACATTTTGATATTGTTTTTTCATTGCCTCATCAAACGATCAATCAAATGAAAAAATAACTCAGCACAGATGACTGGAATCTGAAGAAGAACATATGACACAAAAGAATTGCTGATTAATATCCGTTTTTATTATTTCTCTACTAAATTATTTTTCATCCATTTAAATTGGCAATAAAACAAATACAACTCAAACAATAATATTTGAATATCTAACAATAGCAGGCAAGCTTTGGCTATAACTACAAATACATATATTGGGCCATATTACCAAATGTTTATATGGATAAAGAAAATAAATTTTATAAAATGATATTTACTACTTTTTTGTTGTTGTTGCTCGTCCTGAATGTATTTCATTTAAACATCTGACTAACATCTGTTAAAATACAAATACACATATCAATTCACACATAGATACATACATTCACGTTTAACAAGAACATCCTTTTAAATTGAAAAATTCGTTAAATGAATGTATTTTATATGGTTCTATATATGTGTGTGTGTATCCTAATAGTATCTGTATTTATATTTGCATTTATAGTTCTATTTCGATAGTTTTTTTTTAATTTTTTGCATTTGATGTTTTGCTTGTACTTAAAACACCTGCTTAATGTTGAATATAAAATCCTATTTCCTTTACTGCACATAAATGAATGACTGACTGACGGATGGTAACGACTGATTGAGTGAATTTTGTTGGTCTTTTGCCATTATCATCTGTGTATTGAATGCATGAAATAAGTGTTAAGTTCTCTGCATTTTGCAATTTTTATAACACTAATACAACATGTTGATATTAATATGCAAAATATTATAAACCTATATAGGGATGTTAAAATAATGGATCACTTTGCCAAATTGAATAGTAAATTCATAGTTTTCTAAATTTTACGTTTAATCATTACAATTTAAATAAAATCATTACAATTTAAATAAAAAAATAATCGTTTATAAGTAAATTTCTTGAATAAGCTTTATGTAGTTAAATCTAGTTAAATGCTGCAGAACTTTCAATAATACCAAGTTGTTAAAATGAATTGTATTTCGTCTCTCAAAAATATTTAAATTTCTACAACATATATGTCTATTTGTTACCTGTTGTTTTAGTTTAACAAGTTCTATTGAAAAATCCACTTAAATTTTTTTTGCAACTTTTTTCCACTTGATGAGTTTCTATCTAAATCGTAACAATTCGCAAAAGTATTGAAATTTTCTAAATGTTTAGCATTTACTTGATATTGCAGATACTGCAGAACATTCATTTGTAAAAATTTATTGTTACAGCCATTTACTAAATAAATATTTATGTTTTGCGAATTGAAAAATTTTTAAAGTTAAAATTGCCAGAGAAAAATATTTACCTACATAGCTATGTAGATAGATAGATAGATAGATAGATAGATAGATAGATAGATAGATAGATAGACAGATAGATAGATAGATAGATAGATAGATAGATAGATAGATAGATAGATAGATAGATTGATAGATAGATAGATAGATAGATAGATAGATAGCTAGATAGATAGATAGATAGATAGATAGATAGATAGATAGATAGATAGATAGATAGATAGATAGATAGATAGATAGATAGATAGATAGATAGATAGATAGATAGATAGATAGATAGATAGATAGATAGATAGATAGATAGATAGATAGTAGATAGATAGATAGATAGATAGATAGATAGATAGATAGATAGATAGATAGATAGATAGATAGATAGATAGATAGATAGAATAGATAGATAGATAGATAGATAGATAGATAGATAGAGAGATAGATAGATAGATAGATAGATAGATAGATAGATAGATAGATAGATAGATAGATAGACAGATACATGCATACATACATAGATAGGTAGGTAGGTAGGTAGATTTTTAGTCAAAATATAAATTGGCATAACAAACTGCAATATGCAGAATTATTAAAAATTGTGAGTTATTCTGTTTATTCGTTCTCCTTTCTCCTCCGATTAACTTGGTAATTATCACAAGAACTAAATAAGGGCATAGGTAAATACTTAACTTTTTAAGAAAATTACGTGTTCATAAATATTATAAAATTTTTTAGGCAAATATACGAAGAGACACATATGAGTTCATATATTATGTTGAATACAGTAATTTTAAAGCCAGATGCCTAATATTACATAAGTAAAAATTTATGACTAGTACTAAAATGCACTAACACACATGCACTCTTATTTACATAGATATATTCATATATAAATATACATATATATTTTTGTGTATTTCACAGCGAATGCAATTCTATATTTTATTATTTGAATGTATTTTACCACATATTCGTAGTTAGATGTATAGTAGGGTGGTACCCAATATTATTGAAGCAGTGCTTCATTTTAAAAGATCCTTACTCGAAAATAAGATACAATTTTGTCATGAGATCAATAACTTTCTCAAGGACGAAGGTTTGTGGAAACTTCGATACTTAGATTTTTCTTGCATCAAAACGAATTCATTCCATACAAAATATTTCAACTGCACATTTATTGTAATTTCTTAGATTTGTATGCGTTACACATTTTAATTTTGTTTTGCTTTTATAACAAGGAAAAACAGTAGAAAAAGAAAACTTTAATTTAAAACAGGTCAAAAGTTTATATCTAAAAAATTGTATTTATCTTTAATATGCCCTTTCACTCTATTACCCCCCAAAAGCAACTCATTGCTTCATCTGTAACTAAAACCTATAGTTGTTTGTGTCTGCTCGTATGCTTTTTATTAAGGTTAAAGTTTATTTTTAATTTAAACATTTTTGTTTAAATTTATTTATTAAATATTTAATTGCACAAGTGTCCTAAATTCAAACAGCAACATTAGTAGCAACTAAAATTGTAAGTACAAAACATGTTTTCATTGCGCTACACAGCAGAAGATGTCATGTAATAAGTTAACACAATCAGGAACAGTTTTATAAAAGCAGCAATTTTTGAACATTTTCTATAAAAAGACAATTTTTTTAATTTTTTATAAAGAAAGAGGTATTTTCGAAGATTTTTTTAAAAAAGATGAATTTTTGAAAATTTTCAATAAAAATGATAAATTTTCGAAAAAAAATTTCTATGAAAAAGAGTTTTTCTTTCTATAAAATAGAGAATTTTTGGGAAATTTTCTATAAAAAAGATAAATTTTGGGAAATTTTCTATAAAAAAAATAAATTTTGGGAAATTTTCTATAAAAACTAGAAATTTTGGGAATTTTTCTATAAAAAAGAGAAATTTTGGGAAATTTTCTATAAAAAGAGAAATTTTCGAATATTTCCTATGAAAAGAGAAATTTTCGAAAATTATCTAAAAATATAAAAATTTTCGAAAATTGTCTATA
Source organism: Lucilia sericata (assembly GCF_015586225.1). Taxonomy (NCBI): domain Eukaryota; kingdom Metazoa; phylum Arthropoda; class Insecta; order Diptera; family Calliphoridae; genus Lucilia; species Lucilia sericata. The sequence continues at coordinate 11,522 of NW_023996327.1, read as the reverse complement.
AGAAGAGAAATTTTCGAAAATTGTCTATAAAAAGAAAATTTTCGAAAATTGTCTATAAAAAGAGAAATTTTCGAAAATTGTCTATAAAAAAAGAAAATTTTCTATAAAAAGAGAAATTTTTGCAAATTTTCTATAAAAAAAGAAATTTTTGAAAATTTTCTAGAGAAATTTTCGAAAATTGACTAAAAAAGGAGAAATTTTCGAAAATTTTCTATAAAAAGAGAAATTTTCTATAAAAAGAGAAATTTTCGAGAATTTTCTATAAAAAGAGAAATTTTCCGAAAATTTTCTATAAAAAGAGAAATTTTCGAAAATTGTCCATAAAAAGAGAAATTTTCGAAAATTGTCCATAAAAAGAGAAATTTTCGAAAATTGTCTATAAAAAGAGAAATTTTCGAAAATTGTCCATAAAAAGAGAAATTTTCGAAAATTGTCCATAAAAAGAGAAATTTTCGAAAATTGTCTATAAAAAGAGAAATTTTCGAAAATTTTCTATAAAAACGAGAAAATTTCGACAATTTTCTATAAAATTTTCGAAAAGTTTCTATAAAAAGAAAAATTTTCAAAAATTTTCTATAAAAAGAGAAATTTTCTATGAAAAGAGAAAATTTCGAAAATTTTCTATCAGAGGATTTATTAATCACCTTTATCTCCTTAACACCTTAAAAAATTCATATGTAGTGCACTCTATAGTCGGTTTAGACCGTCTTTATCTTCCCACTTGTTTTATTTATAAAATTTTATTTTAATATTAATTTTATTTTCATTTTATTTCTATTTAATTTTAAAATTCTGTTTCTTTTTTTTTGTATTTTTTTAGATTTTTCTAATTCTAATTGTGTACAAAATTTGTTTGTGTATGTGTGTGTGTTTGTAATTGTGCTTCTGTGTCTGTCTCGTATGTGCCAAACGCCTGAAACGCCCACTCTCTGCACCTCTCAGAAAAGAAATTCATAAGTGTTTTAAAGTGTGTGTGTGTGTATATGTATGGACTTGAACCGAATACCCAAGTGTGAGTGTAGCAACAAGCTGGGTTTGTATCATTAACTACTAGCACTACAATTAAAACTATTGCCATCTCCACACACATTCTATCATCTCACCAATTCTCATAGTCATCGTTCACCAACAAACACATATACACCCTACTTTCCAAAGTCATGAATATGCAGACTGTTCAGTTTATGGGTCCTGCACAACAACAGCAACAACCACCACCATTTCGATATAATGGACCACCATTGCATACAATGCAACAACAACAACACCAACAGCATCCACATCATCAGCAACATCCACATCCCCATCACATGCTGCAGCAGCAACAACATCAACCAGCCTGGTTTGTTAATAATGGCAGTAGTACAACTGCTCCTGCTCCAGGTGCTGGTATCGGTGGTGGTGGTGGTATTAGTGTTAGTGGCATTGAATCTGCTGGTTCTAGTTCTGTTACAAATGCTGGTTTTCTGCCAAATACAAATCCAATTTGTAGCACTACACCAATTAAAGGAAAGGTAAGTGAATTAAATAGAGAATGAACAACAACAATAACAATAACAAAACATCCAATCCAACCAACAAAAAAATTTTTAAATAAAATAAAATTAAAAGAATTAATTACCTTTAATACTCCACAAATAAACTACATACAGCAACAAAAACGAAGAAAAAAGTACAAGCAAAAATTAAAACTGGAATGTGCTCTTTAAAATTAATTTCAAAAATGTTACCATAAAGAGTAAAAAAGAAATAAAATTAAATTTAGAGAGAAATAAAAATATGCGACAAACAAAAATTGGAAAATTTAATAACGAATATTTCGAAGTAAAATGAGAAAATATTAAAAAAAGATGAAATTTTTACAATTTTCTATAAAAATAGAAATAGACGTTGCAAAAATTTCTATAAAAAAGACATTTTCTATAAAAAATTGAAATTTTCGAAAATTTTCTAAAAAGAAAATAATTTTTTGAAAATTAAAAAAAATTTTCCCTAAAATGGGAAATGTTCGCAAATTGTTTATAAAAACGAGCAAATTTTCCATAGAAAAGAAATATTCGAAAACTTTCTATAAAAAAGTGAAAATTTCGAAAACTTTATATAAATGAGTAATATCTGAAAACTTAAAAAGAGAAATTTTCTATAAAAAAGAGAAATATTCGAAAATTTTGTATAATAAAAAAGAGGAAATGTCCGAAAATTTCTTTAAAAAAATGAATTTAGACAATTATAAAAAATAAACTTTTTCGTAAATTTTTTTCTATAAAAAGAGCGAATTTCGAAGATTTTTGTAAAAAGGGGTGAATTTTTTTTATAAAATTATTTAATTTCGAAAATTTTCTATAAAGAGAAAGAATTTCGAAAAGTTTATAGAAAAAGAGTAAGTTTCGTAAAAGTTCTAAAAGGGAAATTTTAGAAAATCTTCTATTAAAGGATTAAATTTCGAAAATTTTTTATAAAAATAGCAAATTGCTATGCTTCTATAAAAAGAGTGAATTTGAAAATTTTCTATAAAAAGCGCAACTTGCGAAAAGTTTTTTTAAAAAGAGGGAATTTCGAAATATTTCTATAAAAACATTAAATTTCGAATATAATATATAAAAAGAATGAATTTTGATTTTTTTATAAAAAGATTGAGTTGCGAAAAGTTTCTATAAAAAGAGTGAATTTCGAAAATTTTATATAAAAAGAGCAAATTTCGAAAAGTTTTTATGAAAAGAGCGAATTTCGAAAATTTTATATAAAAAGAGCAAATTTCGAAAAGTATTTATGAAAAGAGCGAAAAGTTTTTATAAAAAGAGTGAATTGCGAAAAATTTCTATTAAAAGAGTGAATTTCGAATATATCCTATAAAAACAGTAAATTTCGAAAATTTTCTATAGAAAAATCGAATTGCAAAAAGTTTCTAATAAAAGAATGAAGTTCTACAAAAAGAGTAAATTTCGAATATATTCTATAAAGTGCCAATTTTGAAAATTATCTATAATTTCGAAAATTTTCTATAAGAAAAAGTTTCTATTTGAATATATTTCGAATAAATAGCGAATTTCGAACATTTTCTATAAAATGAGTGAATTTCGTAAATTTTTTATTAAAAGAGCTAATTTCGAAAATATTCTGCAAAGAGTGCGAAAAGTTTCTATAAAAAGAGAGAATTTCGACAATTTTCCATTAAGAGAGCGAATTTTGAAAAGTTTCTTTAAAAAGAGTAAACTTAGAAATTTTCTATAAAAAGAGTGAATTTCGAAAATTTCCATAAAATAAAGAATTTCGAATATTTTCTTTAAACAAATAATGAATTTTAAAAATTTTCTATAAAAGAGTAAATTTCGAATATTCTCTATAAAAATGGTAGACTTTTCTATAAAAATAGTGAATTTCGATAATTTTCTATAAAAAAGTGTGAATTTGCAAAATGTTCAACCAAAAGAGTGAATTTTGAAATTTTTCTATAAAATAGTGAATTTCGAAATTTTTCTATAAAAAGAGAGAATTTCGAAAAAGTTCTAAAAAAAGAGAAATTTGAAAAAATTATCTATTAATAGAGAATTTTGAAATTTTTTTGTAAAAAGAGTGAATTTTAAAATTTTTCTATAAAAAGAATGAGTTTTGAATTCAAAAAATGTCTTTAAAAGAGGCGAGTTTTGAATATTTTCTTAAAAAAAAAATATAAATTTCCAAACTTTTTGAAAACTTAATTCGAAAAATTTAAATAAAAAATATGAATTTCGAAATTTTCTATAAAAAGTGTGAATTTTGAAAAAGTGAATTTAGAATATTTTCTATAAACAGAGAGAATTTCGAAAAATTTTCTATAAAATTTGTGAATTTGAAAAAATTTATATAAAAAGAGTGAATTCGTAATTGACCGAAAACTTAATTTGAAAATTTTTTATAAAAAGTATGAGTTTCCAAATTTTATATAAAAATAGTAAATTTCGAAAATTTTCTATAAAAAGAGTGAATTGCGAAAATTTTCGAAAATATCAAAAATTTGATAAATTTTCTTTCAAATATGTAGCAAATTTGAAAATTTTCTTACAAAAAGAGCGAATTTCGAAATTTTCTGTAAAAAGAGTAATTTTCGAAAATTTTGTATAAAAAGTGGGAATTTCGAAAAAGATCTTCTGATCTGTACAATATTTTTCCTTTGTTTCAATAATTAATTAATTGCCATTAAATGTTGTTCTAATGCTGCTTATTTAAACAAAAATAAAGTAATTAACTTAGAGTAGTTTTTTTATTCTCCAAACTACATTGTATGAATTGTATGAATTTGTTGCATTAGATGTAATTTTCATTTATGAATTTAGAGATTTGCATTTAAAATTCGTTTTAACTTTAAATATATATTAAAATAAATGCAAATACTTGGATACATATGTGTGTGTTTTGAAATTATTAAAAAATTAACAGGAAAAATATCACAACAACTCACATCAAACAAAACTTTTTAATTAGCATAAATGAGTGAAATATTTATATTTAAAATACATTAAATATTAAGTTACTTATGATTTTAAACACTTCTATTAGGGGTGTTCACATAAAGGTTGATACAAAATGATGCTATTGTGTCTAAATGTTAAAAAGTAGCGAAAGTTCGAAGTTTATTTAAGGAAATCGCACTAGAACTTCTTGGAAATTTGATTCCGAATCGATATAATTTTTTTTTTTTTTGTAATATTTTCTTAAAATTTAATTTAAATTGAATGCTTCTATGAAAATATCAGTAATTTAAGTAAGTAGATAAAATTATGTGGAAATATTTAATAGGGGAATGTGTTGTAATATTATTTTTTTAATTGTCCTTTGGCAAATATACGCATTTTTATTTATATTTTTACCACTATTTACTTGCCTGTTCGTAATTGTTTATACGATTGCATGTTCAATCATTAGGGTGGACCAAATAGAATTCTAATATAACTCCAACTTAAAAATATTGATTAAATTTAAAAAAAGTTTCAAGCTAAATGAAAGCTCTTTTGGCTGAATTCCCCTGATTCCATAATAAAATAAATTTTAAATTTTATATTGGGAAGTAAAATTTATTATCAATTATAAACTTTTTTTGTGAATCTCTACTATTTGCACATATTTTACAATTTAAAACCATTTTAAGATAAATGTATTATAAAACTTTATTATTCAATTCAATGGTATAATAAAATAAAATCATACCTACTCGTACGCATAAATAATTCCTACATTCATTCTATATCTCTCACTCTTTGTTTTTATTTTGCATCGACTAAATTTATTAATTCAAAAATGAAATTATATTACAGAGAAATTTATATAATTAAATACGAGGATGTATTAAAAGTTAGTTTCATTAATAGAATATGATAATTTTAAAGTTATTATGGAATAGTAAATAGTATAAGCAATGTGATTTTGTTAAAAATAGGCTTTTAGTCCAGATATAGTTTAAAAATGGGGTTAATTTTTTCAGACAAACAGACAGATAGACAGATAGACAGATATACAGATAGACAAGACAGACAGACAGACAGACAGACAGACAGACTAGACTAGCTAGATAGATAGATAGATAGATAGATAGATAGATAGATAGATAGATAGATAGATAGATAGCTAGAAGATAGCTAGATAGATAGATAGATAGATAGATAGATAGATAATAGATAGATAGATAGATAGATAGATAGATAGATAGATAGATAGATAGATATAGATAGATAGATAGATAGATAGATAGATAGATAGATAGATAGATAGATAGATAGATAGATAGATAGATAGATAGATAGATTAGATAGATAGATAGATAGATAGATAGATAGATAGATAGATAGATAGATAGATAGATAGATAGATAGATAGATAGATAGCTAGTAGATAGATAGATAGATAGATAGATAGATAGATCGATAAGATAGATAGAAGATTAGATAGATAGATAGATAGATAGAATAGATAGATAGATAGATAGATTAGATAGATAGAATAGATCGATAGATAGATAGATAGATAGATAGATAGATAAGGATAGATAGATAGATAGATAGATAGATAGATAGATAGATAGATAGTAGATGAGAAGATAGATAGCTAGATAGCTAGATCGATAGATAGATCAGATAGATAGATAGCCCATAGCACTACGCACTAGATAGCCCTAGATACGCTAGATGATCGCTAGATAGATTAAGATAGATAGATAGATAGATAGATAGATAGATAGCTAGCCATAGATATATGATAGATAGATAGATAGATAGATAGATCGATAGATAGACTAGATAGATCGATAGATAGATAGATAGATAGATAGATAGTATAGATCGATAGATAGATAGATAGATAGATACTTCTTATGTTAACATCCTCTCTTTAAAAAAAATATTTTTTTTTTTTTAATGACATTTCAGATCACCCCTCCGATTTATTTATAAAGAATGTGTTTAAAATAAATACAATTTTGTGCATAAATATTTACAACAATAGCAACAAAACAGAAAATAAAATATTATTGAAAACAATGAAAGTAAAAATCCATATAATCAAATTTAAATACACACATACTACATACACTCGAAACACATAAACGACCACAAATACATATACGAACACTAACATACACACAACCCTAAAGTTCAGGGTGATTATCCCCAACTTGGGATTTAGACTACATTTTCATTTCGATTACAAATTCATAATAAATTACTTTTGGTGAGTTAAATAACTACTTACTACCATACCATTTAAAAGGAATACTTTCTAAAAGTCTTACTCCTTTTTTAAAACTACTGGGTAACTAACTAACAAACAATGCAATATACAAATTTTAAATTTATTGTTTAAATCCTTTTTTTGTTACTGTAATTTTATTTATAAAATTAAAAAAATTTTAAATGTTGTAAAACATTCATGGCATGTTTTTTTTCTTACTAAAGTGTGTTTGTTGAGCATTGTAATGCAAATGACAAATTACTTTAAGGCATTTTGATGCATTAAAGAAATTTTATTTATTCAAGGTTTTCAATTGTTCTTTTTTTTAAGAAGAGTTTTTTATATCTTTTTATTTTGTTAGTTAAGTCGTTGTTGTCTCTGCATAAAAAGATTTTGAAGAATATAATATTTCAATTGTGGATTATTTTAATTTACATTTAAAGCTTGTATGAAAAAGATGAATTTGTTGTTTTGTAAGAAGATTTTATGTTTTGTAGTTTGTTTAGTCAATATATCCGGTTTTAATGTTTTTAAAACGGAAACTAATGTGTCTACACTTAGAGTAGAAAATGCATATGAAAAGAGACTTGATAGAATTTTCTTTTTAATTATTTAAATCTTTAGATTTTTTGTCAAAATAAAAATATAATTTCCGTAATCTTAAAGGCAGACTACATCATAGACTATAGTCTAGTCTATAGTCTAGTCTATAGTCTAGTCTATAGTCTAGTCTAGTCTATAGTCTAGTCTATAGTCTAGTCTATAGTCTAGTCTATAGTCTAGTCTATAGTCTAGTCTATAGTCTAGTCTATAGTCTAGTCTATAGTCTAGTCCATAGTCTAGTCTATAGTCTAGTCTATAGTCTAGTCTATAGTCTAGTCTATAGTCTAGTCTATAGTCTAGTCTATAGTCTAGTCCATAGTCTAGTCTATAGTCTAGTTTATAGTCTAGTCTATAGTCTAGTCTATAGTCTAGTCTATAGTCTAGTCTATAGTCTAGTCTATAGTCTAGTCTATAGTCTAGTCTATAGTCTAGTCTATAGTCTAGTCTATAGTCTAGTCTATAGTCTAGTCTATAGTCTAGTCTATAGTCTAGTCTATAGTCTAGTCTATAGTAGTCTATAGTCTAGTCTATAGTCTAGTCTATAGTCTAGTCTATAGTCTAGTCTATAGTCTAGTCTATAGTCTAGTCTAGTCTATAGTCTAGTCTATAGTCTAGTCTATAGTCTAGTCTATAGTCTAGTCTATAGTCTAGTCTATAGTAGTTCTAGTCTTCGTCTAGTCTATAGTCTAGTCTATAGTCTAGTCTAGTCTATAGTCTAGGTCTATAGTCTAGTCTATAGTCTAGTCTATAGTCTAGTCTATAGTCTAGTATAGTCTAGTCTATAGTCTAGTCTATAGTCTAGTCTATAGTCTAGTCTATAGTCTAGTCTATAGTCTAGTCTATAGTCTAGTCTATAGTCTAGTCTCTAGTCTAGTCTATAGTCTAGTCTATAGTCTAGTCTATAGTCTAGTCTATAGTCTAGTCTATAGTCTAGTCTATAGTCTAGTCTATAGTCTCTAGTCTATAGTCTAGTCTATAGTCTAGTCTATAGTCTAGTCTATAGTCTAGTCTATAGTCTAGTCTATAGTAGTCTATAGTTAGTCTATAGTCTAGTCTATAGTCTAGTCTATAGTCTAGTCTATAGTCTAGTCTATAGTCTAGTCTATAGTCTAGTCTATAGTCTAGTCTATAGTCTAGTCTATAGTCTAGTCTATAGTCTAGGCTATAGTCTAGTCTATAGTCTAGTCTATAGTCTAGTCTATAGTCTAGTCTATAGTCTAGTCTATAGTCTAGTCTATAGTCTAGTCTATAGTCTAGTCTATAGTCTAGTCTATAGTCTAGTTCAAAGTCTATAATCTGGTTTATATGTAGTTATAGTCTAGTCTTATCTATAGTCTAGTTTTGGGAGTTGCCTCTCGTGGCGAATAATTTTTATTATAGTTTGAGTACATCTTCAGATCCTAAGTGAGCTAAAGGAAGAGATTTGTCCATCCATTTGATGCTTAGCATGGAAATACTTAAAGCACTAAGTATTACTAAAGCGTATAAATATATTACCCTAATGCAGAAAATTAAAATTTATACAGAAAAAGCGCCGAGTTAGAGATATTATATTGTTCTAGCTCAACATAAAAAAAAAAATCATTCTCCTCTAAACTTTACATATTGACAATCTTGACCGATAATAATTTTTTTTGACCAACCCCATTTCAGCCGTTTTTTTATAATAATTTTTCAATATTTTAATAAATTTTTATACTAGCAAACACATACATAAGAAGAAGTTTTCCTACTACATACAAATAAATTTGAACAAACTGATATTAAAATAAATATATGACCTGAATATAAAAAGGATATTTTTGTTATTGTTGTTATAACATTTTCATGTTTTTGCAATTTTTTTATTCATCATATTTAAGCTTTTTTCAATAAACGCCTACTCTTTAGTTAGTAACTTCTTTCTTTGAATATGGCTCAGAAAAAAAAACCATGTGTATGAAATATTTTATGTTTAAATGTGTGTGTGTGAGTGTTTGCATGTTTGTATAAGTAGGGTAATAACAAAATGAAATCTCAAAGTGTTCATAAGCCAAAAAAAGAACAACAACAAAAAGATGAGCTACTAAAAAAATAAAAATTTGTAATAATGTAAAATAGTTCATATATAATAACATGAAATTTTTTAGACTCAAACGCCTGCCCTTTAAACGCATCCTGTTATTTTTCGTTGCTGTAGGCTTTATTTCCTTTCCTCTTTAGCATGTTCGTTTTTTCCTTCTATTTTATTTTGCTGTTATACTCTGGGTTCTTTTTTATGGATGCTGGCAATAAATTAAATCTCAACCATAAAAGGGCAAATGTTAATACTCACACCCACTAATACACTTAAACACATCTACATACAATTTATATATGTGTGCATCGAAACACAACTACATATTTATACATTTAAGTACCCTGCAGTTTGTGACATAAGTAAGTTTGATTAAGAGAATTATAAAATATGTCTATATCGTCTAGCTTTTAGTGTAGTCTATAGTCTATTCTATAGCCTAGTCTACAGCATAGTCTATAGCCAAGTCTACAGCCTAGTCTATAGTCTAGTCTCTAGCCTAGTTTATAGTAGTTTATGACCTAGTCTCTAGCCTAATCTTTAGTCTAGTCTATAGTCTAGTCTATAGTCTAGTCTATAGCCTATTCTATAGTCTGGTATATAGTCTATTCTATAGTATTGTCCACAGTCTAGTCTATAGTCTAGTCTATAGTCTAGTCTATAGTCTAGTCTATAGTCTGTCTATAGTCTAGTCTATAGTCTCGTCTATAGTCTAGTCTATAGTCTAGTCTATAGTCTAGTCTATAGTCTAGTCTATAGTCTAGTCTATAGTCTAGTCTATAGTCTAGTCTATAGTCTAGTCTATAGTCTAGTCTATAGTCTAGTCTATAGTCTGTCTATAGTTAGTCTATAGTCTAGTCTATAGTTAGTCTATAGTCTAGTCTATAGTCTAGTCTATAGCCTATTCTATAGTCTGGTATATAGTATATTCTATAGTCTAGTATATTGTCTATTCTTAGTATTGTCCACAGTCTAGTCTATAGTCTAGTCTATTGTCTAGTCTGTAGTCTACTTCTATAGTCTAGTCTATAGTCTAGTCTATTGTCTAGTCTGTAGTCTAGTCTATAGTCTAGTCTATAGTCTAGTCTATTGTCTAGTCTGTAGTCTAGTCTATAGTCTAGTCTATAGTCTAGTCTAGATGTCTAGTCTAGTCTATAGTCTAGTCTATAGTCTAGTCTATAGTCTAGTCTATAGTCTAGTCTATAGTCTAGTCTATAGTCTAGTCTATAGTCTAGTCTATAGTCTAGTCTATAGTCTAGTCTATAGTCTAGTCTATAGTCTAGTCTATAGTCTAGTCTATAGTCTAGTCTATAGTCTAGTCTATAGTCTAGTCTATAGTCTAGTCTATAGTCTAGTCTATAGTCTAGTCTATAGTCTAGTCTATAGTCTAGTCTATAGTCTAGTCTATAGTCTAGTCTATAGTCTAGTCTATAGTCTAGTCTATAGTCTAGTCTATAGTCTAGTCTATAGTCTAGATAGTCTAGTCTATAGTCTAGTCTATAGTCTAGTCTATAGTCTAGTCTATAGTCTAGTCTATAGTCTAGTCTATAGTCTAGTCTATAGTCTAGTCTATAGTCTAGTCTATAGTCTAGTCTATAGTCTAGTCTATAGTCTAGTCTATAGTCTAGTCTATAGTCTAGTCTATAGTCTAGTCTATAGTCTAGTCTATAGTCTAGTCTATAGTCTAGTCTATAGTCTAGTCTATAGTCTAGTCTATAGTCTAGTCTATAGTCTAGTCTATAGTCTAGTCTATAGTCTAGTCTATAGTCTAGTCTATAGTCTAGTCTATAGTCTAGTCTATAGTCTAGTCTATAGTCTAGTCTATAGTCTAGTCTATAGTCTAGTCTATAGTCTAGTCTATAGTCTAGTATATAGTCTAGTCTATAGTCTAGTCTATAGTCTAGTCTATAGTCTAGTCTATAGTCTAGTCTATAGTCTAGTCTATAGTCTAGTCTATAGTCTAGTCTATAGTCTAGTCTATAGTCTAGTCTATAGTCTAGTCTATAATCTAGTCTAGTCTAGTCTATAGTCTAGTCTATAGTCTAGTCTATAGTCTAGTCTATAGTCTAGTCTATAGTCTAGTCTATAGTCTAGTCTATAGTCTAGTCTATAGTCTAGTCTATAGTCTAGTCTATAGTCTAGTCTATAGTCTAGTCTAAGTCTA
>NW_023996326.1:0-25546 GCF_015586225.1 Lucilia sericata | reverse complement strand
CTTTCAGGCAGAGGTGTATGCAATTATCATTTGCATTAGAGAATGTCTGAGAAGAAAACTGAGAGGATTAGAGATATTTGTGATGTCGGATAGTCAGGTCGGGTGTCGTATTTGACTGTTTGACATCTGTACATGAACTGGGTAAACATAATAAACTCAAACTATGTTGGGTACCTGGCCATGAAGGACACTCTGGCAATAAAAGAGGAAAATGTCTGGCAAACAGGGTAGCACGGCGCCTATTGGACCAGAACCATTCTTTGGTACCACCAAAGGATACATTAGGAAAAAATGCGATTTATATGTTGAATCTGAATTTCTCCGCCACTGGGACTCAATATCAGGACTCAGACAGGAAAAAAGCTTCATAATTCTAATGAAAGGTACATCCCAAAGTTACTGTCACTTAGCAAGTGTGACCTAATATTACTAAAGGGACTTTATACCGGACACTGTGGACTTAATTAACACCAGCACATTATTGGTAACAATGTGACGTGGCTATGCAGATTCTGCGAAATGCATGATGAATCCTCTGAACATGAACTTTGTGACTGTCAGCCATTATGGTCTCTGGGAGACGCTTTTCTTTCGCCTAATGAATTATTCAATCTCTCGCCGTCTAGAACATTAAGATTCGTACGTGAACTTAATCTCCAATGGCGAACCAAAAGGGTTGCACAAAAGATCTTAACTTGGGTCGTAGTGCTTTGTGCCCTCTTAATTAATCAATCAATCCCACAAAATTTTTATGTTTTTGTAAACATTAAAATTTTAGCTTTTACTGTATATGGTAGCTGCCACGCCCACTATTTATGATCCGCCCATTTTCCCTAAAATGTTCATATAAATGTTAGATTTGTCTGTAAAGAATTTTAATATTTTTTTTGAGTGGGCATGGCACTTCGCCCACTTAAAATTTCATACAAAAGTCTATAGTTCTTTCTAAACATAAATAATAACAAACACACATTCATAATAATATACATAGTTAGATTTCCATTTGCGTGTGTTCGACAATTTTTTTTTCAAATTTCTAAAATAAAGAATTTTCTGAGTTTTTATTACATTGTCTGAGGCAAAGCAAACTTTTAGATTATTTGCAACAGTTAGTGATGCCATGATGATAATATTACTGGCTGCTGGTAAATTTTACCTTTTTCCCCTTATTGTTGTTGCTGCAAAAAAAAAAAAAAAATTTTCTCTGGTTTTTGGCAATAATGAAATTGTTGTGTAACCCCACCATTCAACTGGTTACAAATAACAAAAAAAGAAAAAACAAGGTTGAACTTTTCACTTAAATTTTTTATTATCTGTTGATTTGAACTCGAAAATAAATTTGTTAAAAAATAAAACTAGAAAATGTTTTAAAACAAATGGAAGAGATAGTTTCGAAAAGGAATAAATAAACTATTTTAAAGTTATATTTTGTATAGGCTATGTTTCAGAGCGAATTTTCAGACAATGTATAAAGAGTAAAATGTAACAAATTTAATGAGTTTTAAACAGTTAGTGAACTATAAAACTAATTTATTAACATTTTATTTACATTAAAACTTATTTTAGTTGGCACCTTAGAGTATTTAGTTTAAATTGTTGCAGTTGTGGTTTTTATAAATAAAAAACACAACAATTTATCACATAATACATAATTGAAGCCCTTTTAAATATGCTATAAAAAACATTTTATGCAAAACTTTGTAGCTAAAGTACGAGTACGTTTACAACTTTAAATACTTCATTAAAATAAAGTTTTACACACACTTTCAAACAACTACACACACGTTAAAGAGAAAGAAAAACTAAAAAACATTTTCATCATTATGTTGCTACTGCTGCGGCTGCTGTTGTTGTGTGGCACGTTCAACCTGACTGCTGTGGAGAGAGAAAAACGGAAAATGCGTTGGTTGGGCGCTTTTGTGATTTACGATGTGCCTGGCGTCGTCTGTTTAATAATATATTTTTTTAACTACTCGACTTTGGTATCGGCAACTTGTGCCATATTTGTGGTTGTTTGGTTTTTTGTTGTTGGTAGGCATTAAATATAATCTATAGGAAGAACGTGTTGTATATTTTTTTTTATTTACAGGACTTATGAGGTGAGGCAGTCACACACGCCTGCATGTGTAGGTTAATTTATAACGGTTTAAGTGTTTGTTAGAATTGATTTAAGAATCAGTCAGTTTAAAGAGAATTTGAAATATCCTTTAACAGTATAAGGCTAATATGTCACAGGGCCAAGAAATTAGGATATATACACACGTATCAAGAGGTCATGGCCTCATTTCAATAATTTTAAAATTTCAATATAAAATTGTTATAAATATTAACAATTTTTGGACTTTAAAGAGAGTGTGGCACTTGATTTTCTTGATATTAAGGGAAAGAGTTGGCAAAGACCTTCGCCCACTTCGCGCGCCTAACGAAGACTTCTCAAATTTTGTACTACACGAATGGCTAGTTCATTAGTAATGGGCGTGGCAGTGATGTCTCCCATATCAATTACATACTGTGACTTTATAACAGCTAGACTCTGAAAATCGTTTACTACAAAAATGGGCGGGTGTTTAAAAGTGGGCGTGACAATTTCTATATAAAGAAAGTACGTTGTTTTGGCAAACAACTACTGTTTAAAAATTTTGTTCTTTAACTTTACTATCGATTTCAATATGTTGGACGGATCTGAAAAGCGAGAATAGCTCCTTTTACACGAAGTACTGGATAATGAAGAACATAGAGTTAGTTAATTCTAAACAAAAGCTAAATTGGTTTTTCTTGTTTATAACAATAGTTTAGTTTTTAGTTAAAGTCCCTAAATTTTATGTATTTTTCATTATGAAGTTGTCTGGGCGCAGTTATAACGTCTCAAAAAAGGACAAAAATTGTGTTTTTTAAAACTTAAGCACACAATATCTATGTGATGGAGAAAATCTCAGATTTTGGATTCGTCGCGGCTCAATAATTTAGAAAAGTATAATTTTTTTTTAGATTTTGTTGGACTGATTACACAGTTTCTTTAGATTTATAATATAACACGGCGTATGAATGTTATTAATTCTAATTAATAACACTCATACGTCATGGAGTACAAATTTGGTATTTCTAAGCGAAATATTTAAATAATCTGATGCAAAAGATATTGACAATTTTCTTGAGATTTAAAAAAAAAATCCAAACATTTCTTTGAAATTACACTTAATATAAAATAAAATCTTCACTTTATGTATCATGAGTAATAGCGATATCTCACACCTTGTTTTTCCCACATTTTTCGATTACGTTGCTCGTTGTATTTAGAACAAAAGACACGTAAAATTTATAACGAAAAACAAACATAACATTTTATTTAACTAGCAACATTGATAATGTTAATGATGATGTTGTTTAGTGATGGTGGTGTTGCTGCTGATGACGTTGTTGCTGTTGATGACTCAAGAGTTTTTCCATTTAATTTTCATAGTTATTAGTTGCCAGGTTTCGTCATTTTTTGTAGTTTATTATGGGAATAATATTGGGGATATTAGCTGATTTTTTTTTTTTTTTAGGGAAAATAATTTTTTAGAAAATTTCGAATTGATTGAAAAAAATATTGAAATTTCGTACAAAATTTTTAATTTTGGGAAAAATTTTAATTTTTTTTAAATTAGATAACTTTTAATTTCTAGTTAAAAGTAAAACCCTATTCTTTCTAATAGGAAGTAACAAGAGCTGGAATCACTTCCATATGATTTTCGTACGTGTGTCAATTATTTTTTTTATTTGTTTGTTTAACGGTCATACGTAATTTTATCGCATAAACAAACAAAAAGGAAGAATATATACATATGTATATAAATTTTTACATGATATTAAGGTAAATTGAAAAGAATACAGGTACATTAGGGTGGCTTCAAAATCAGCCACTGTAACCAAATTAAAATTAAAACCTAAATGAGTCTAGAGCAAAATTCTCATAATTTTCCTTGTTGCGACAATATTTAAGAATAAAAGGATCCTTTTTGCTCCAAGAAGCCTATCTTTACCTTAGTATGAAACGTAAAACAGATTCAAAGGAATAACAATTGGATATCGAAAAGGTCCCAAAAAGTTTTCATTCCAACAGTATCCTAAATGTATGTATTCTAGATTCAATAATTCAGAAAAGAAGTACTATTAAATGACGAAAAAGTACCAGAAATACTAATTTTACAAGTTTTAATTCAATCAGTATAATGCGTGTTTAATTTTGCGCTTTTAAGGTACAATATTATAAAAGATTTAAATATTACCAATTGAGGAACTAAAAGTACCAAAAAATTCACTCTTATAGATTTTCATTCCCTTTAGGATATATGTATTTGTGATTGTATGCTTCTATACAGAGGGACAAAGAAATATACACGCCTGGTACCAAATTGACACCAAACTGTTTATAATTTTTCAATACCATCAGTTGTCAAAGTATATACATACGTACGACAACACTATGAAATGTGGACAATATTGCAACAATTCGTTGTCGAAATCTAAATTGATTTTATTTTATACACAACCGTTGTCTAATTGTTAACAAACGTGGTAAGCTCACTATTGACAAACAATCCGTTGCCAATAGTGAGCATACCACGTTTGTTAACATTTAGACAACGGATGTGTATAAAATTTAGATTTCGGCAA
This sequence comes from Lucilia sericata, assembly GCF_015586225.1. Taxonomy (NCBI): domain Eukaryota; kingdom Metazoa; phylum Arthropoda; class Insecta; order Diptera; family Calliphoridae; genus Lucilia; species Lucilia sericata. Next base: position 20,890 of record NW_023996326.1, on the reverse strand, counting down.
CGAACAACGTTGCGTTGTCAACATTACATAGTGTTGTCGTACGTATGTATATACTTTGACAACGGATGTTATTGAAAAATTATAAACTCTTTGGTGGCAATTTGGTACCAGGCGTGTATATTTCCTTTTCCCTCTGTGTAGGTTCAATATTGCAGAAAAAACCTAAAAGTACTAGTTGCAGAACGAAAAAGTACCAAAAATCCATTCCTACAGATGTTTATTCGCTCACGACTCTGGATGTTTAATTTTATGTTTTAAGTTCAATATTATTGAAAATTATAAAAAAATAATTTTTTTGATGAATGAAAGTTTCAAAAGTACCCTTTAAGAAACGAAAAGTACCAAAAAATAGTCCTTGATACCAGAGTTTACAAATAACACCCCATTAGTATATTTAGTTTTTGAAATTTTTAATAATAAAAATTTTAAATAAATTTTTTATTTTTCCCATCCCTGTTTACTTTAACACACATAATTTTCCATCTTTGATTTTGGCATTTACTAAGCAATAACAATACACAGCGTCATAACGTATTGTTTTTGATCTGGTTTGTTTTTAGAGACAAGCAACAAGAACAACATCTAATCTTATGAGGCTGGTTGTTGTTGTTGTTATCTATCTATGAAGCTGTAATCTTATGAAGCTATATGTTGTTGTTATTTCGTTTTGTCTAAACATGCACAAAAATCAAATTTTTGATGAAATAAAGATTGACTCGTCTTTTTGCTCATCTCTCCGCTATTTATGGAACGATTTTGCTAATTTTAAATGGGAATTTCTCGAAACATTTTCTGATAGAATTATAGAAGATTTAAAACCCAAAGATATACAGACGGACATGACATAATCGACTTCGCAATCTATAAGAATGGAATTTATGGGATTGGTAAATAAAATGGTGAAAATTACAAACGGAATGACAAACTTATATACATATACCCTTCTCACGAAGGTGAAGGGTATAAACATTCAGAGTTTTTATATTCTTTAATCCATTTCGATAAAATTTTCAGAATTTTTTTCCTTTTACATACTAATTTTTCATAATCGCTATGACACTATCACACATTTATTATTGGCTGTATTGCAAAAAAAAAAAAAAAAAACGACAATTAATAACTTTCTGAAAAATCATTAAAACTACATAACTGTTAAAACAAAAGTTCAAAGACCACTTGCGAATGCCATAAACAGAAAAGTACACTAATAATTCTAAATAGAGAGAAATACATACATAAACATAGAAAAATTTGCCACAGATAGACAGAGAAAGGAGGGGTATAGAGGCGAACAAATAATAATAAATAACTGTGATACAATAAATACTTGCATGTGTATAAGTGTTATGATATGATATCGCGTGACAAAATATACGCAATGTCATGTACACTCTACATTAAGAATATTTGTTTGTATTGTGTTTTTATTAAAAAAATATATATATTTATAAATGAATAGATACTAAACAATAGGGAGAGCACATTTTTTTAACTCGATCGTGATTTTTTACGATTTTTTCTTTAGTGATTTTACTCCTTAACGTTAAGTTCAAATTCTACTTTCAAATAGACTCTTCCTACTGCCCAGCACTGTGTGCGTGCAAGTTACTGAGTATGTGTTTTCTAGCATTTAAGTACGTGTAAATATGTAAAATTTTTTTCTATAATATACTTTTTATTTTCTGCAGAGAAAACAGAAACATTATACGAGTAATAATGAAAAATACGACTCGCTTCATAAATTAAAATACAAATATTTCATTGCACACTTTTGCTTGTTGTTTATATTAAATAGTTTTTGCATACTTTTAGGCGTCAGCTACATGTTTATTTTTGTCTGTATAAAGTATTTAATTTTAGCCATACATATTTTTTTTTGGCCCACAATAAATACAAAATTGCGTGCCATGACGCAAAATATTTTATTTTTTTTTTCTCAACTAACGTTAATATTTCTTTCCGACGTCCTTGTATATATCCGCATGGCAACAAATTATTAAAAAATAATAATTTACTAAAATTTAAGGAGTTTTAATACATCACCTTCGTGATAAGGTTATATATAAGTTTGTTATTTGGTTTGTAATTTCTATAATATAATCTTCTGATTATTATGTACGTCTGTCTGTCTGAATGTTTCTTCAAATCAATTTTGTGCCTCCGTCTGTCTGTCTGTCCACCTATATGTTTCTTAAAATGAATTTTCTAAAGATCCTACACATCTTCAGGATCTAACTATTCAATAATTCATGTGATAGAATGCTTTCCAGAAGTTTCTAATTTAAAATCAACAAAACTGGTACATCAGTCCAAATCAATTTTGTGTGTCCGACTGGCTGTCTGTTCGCCTATATGTTTGTTGAAATTAATTTTCTGAAGATCCTCGGGATCCAAATCTTCAAAATATAGCGTCCAAATACAATGAAACAACAAGTAAGAAGTTATAGTCGGGCGAGGCCGACAATATAATACCCTACACCAGTTATAAAAATAAAATGTGATTTAGTGTTCATAATAAAGCATTTAAGTTGAATTGTACTTTGTCTCAGATATACTTTAGCCATTTTTTGTTGAATAAAATTGTTTACATTTAAGTTATATTTCGAAGGGGGCTTTGTAGAGGGGCTAGGGTCAAATGAGGGCCTACACAGAGGAAAAAAATATACACGTCTGGTACTAAATTGACACCAAATTTTTCAATAACATCCGTTGTCAAGTTTATACATACATACAACAACAACATGTAATGTAGACCACGCAACTTTGTCAACATTGCAACAATTCTTTGTCGCAATGTAAACTTTATGCACATCCGTTGTCTAAAAGTTAACAAACGTGGTAAGCTTAAAATGCGTTGTAAATAGTGAGCTAACCACGTTTGTTAACATTTAGACAACGGATGTGCATAAAGTTTAGATTGCGACATCGAATTGTTGCAATAAAAATTCAACTTTTTTTAAAACTCACAATGGTGAAGCGTGTACAAGAATCGGCTTAGCCTAACTAATACTTGTTTTAATTAAGTTTAAGTTGAAATATAGAAATGTCCTTTTTCATTAAAAATTTCTATGTGTTTTGCAAATATGTACATCTGTATATGACAAATTTTGTATGTATGAATAAATGTATGTTTGTTTGTATTTATGTATTTGTACATAATTTATTTTGTATTCCAATCTTGTGTGCAATTTATGACTTTTATTTAGAACATACGCCCTCTTAAATCCATATAAGAATACATTTGTATGTACATTAGACGGGCTTGCAGAAAAAAAGTGATTACAAATTTTTAAAAAATCCTTACTATTGTTAATATTAAAAGCATGTTGTTATCAAAATCATTGAATTTTTGGAAAATATTTGACAAAATATGGTGGTACATTTTTGCTTCTCATGCAAAGTGAGTCGGTCTAATATATTTAAATACATACATTTGCATTCACTTGATCTCTGTGTATACACATATGTATGTATGTAATTGTCATAAAAGATTATTTGGATTTTATAGTTTTTGTACACATACAAATGTGTATATGGAAAATACTTCCTATTTAGTGTAACTACATAAATCCCAACCTACAAGTATCCAATTGTATTTATGTATTCAAATTTTGTATGTAGGCTGTACATTGTACACCTAAGAGGTGTATATACTTTAAATACGTGTTATAAAAGTTTAACTAGATCTTTTGAATGCAAGTTGATGTTAGGACGTTTAGTATATATCATCATAATAGCAGGAATTGTAATCATTCAAGTGATAATAAGAAGACATTCGTAATGACTTTGATGTGATTTTAAAAGGATTTGTTAGTTTATGACGGTAAAGTCTAAATCGGCTGTTGCAAATGAAAACTGTTTTGTTTTTGTTGTTAGATGAGTAAGAGATGAAAATTTATGATATTGAAAACTTTTCGAAAGCATGTCTTGTAGAATTATTGAAAATTTTTTATAACTGGGGTCTTCAGAAAATTGAATTAAATAAATATACCCACACAGAGGGAAAAATAAATATACACGCCTGGTACCAAATTGACACCAAATTTTTCAATAACATCCATTGTCAAGTATATACATATATACAACAACAACATTTAATGTAAACCGCGCAACAATTCGTTGTCGCAATCTAAACTTTATGTACATCCGTTGTCTAAAAGTTAACAAACGTGGTTAGCGCACTATTTACAACGCATTTTGAGCTTACCACGTTTGTTAACATTTAGACAACGGATGTGCATAAAGTTTAGATTGCGACAACGAATTGTTGCAATGTTGACAATATGTCTACATTACATGTTGTTGCTGTATGTAAGTATATACTTGACAATGGATGTTATTGAAAAATTTTGTGTCAATTTGGTACCAGGCGTGTATATTTTTTCTCCTCTGGATACACACATTTCAAGACAGACGGACAAATGGACAGACGGACATAGCACAATCGAGCTCTCTTTCTATAAGGATCCACTTGTATACTTTTCAACTTCTTGAATGTTTCCCATTAATGTGAGGGAGTTGGTGGTCGATGATTTTTACACGGAAACAAAAATTGCCCCACACCAGTTAAAACAGTTTGAAGGCCAAGAATATGAGCTATTTTTGGATGAATACTGTTGTCAAAGTCAATATGAACTCAAACAAAATTTGGAAGCTATTCAAATAGCTATTTCAAAATGCAGGGTAATTAGGTATTATTCCCTGAATATTGTTGTCAAACTCATCATGAGCTTTAAAAATCTTTGAGAGCTACTCAAGCAGTAATTTCAAAACATCTGGGAGCGGTAGGATTCATCCAAAAGCAGAAAAATTAGTTACCATGCGAATTGAAGGCAAAGGACTAAAAAATCTTTTATTTAAGATATAAAATGTGACTCTAAAATTTGTTTCACTACCACTTTAGATTTAACAGATTTCACACATAGAGGGACGGACACAGCTTGAGCTTCTTAGGTTCTTTTATAGATCTGCGATCAATTTTTCATTTTAGCTTACATACGTCAAAAAGGCACAAGGATAAGAGAACACTTTACCAATCTCTGGTGTAAATAAATAATCATAAAAATAAGAAGTAAAACTTATATTTAGTTCTCTGTAAGTTGTGACTCCAAAGTATGAAAGTGAAGTTTTAATAAAAAACAATAAAACTTATTCAATGTTTTAGAAATATTTTGTTAGCAGGTTGTTAACCTTACATAGTAAGGAAATCCATTTGTACAATTCATTTATAAGGGTGTTTACTATTTATATTTAATTATTATAACAATAGAACCACAACAACATCAACTATTAGAAATGACGAAGGTCATGATGACGACAATGACGTTTTTAACATTATTATGATCATTCCCTTCAAACATTTGGAAGTTAAAATTATTGCCGATTTTTGCATTTCCAGATGATAGTCAGATTTTGATGTTCCGTACGGATATGTTCAAGTCACTTCTAGACGATAGTTGTTAGGTGTCTTTCTGAAATCACTTCCTCGTGTCTTCTAGAGAATGTTTTTAAGAGCAACTGTTGTTCCTCACGGAATATAGGAATAATACATAAACGGTCCTTAAATAAGTGATTACTTTAGAGAGCGAAAGTCACTTCCGGGTGACGACTTTTGCGATAAGAAAATGTTTGCAGGGTTTAAACTCTTTTGTTACTTTGTAGTGGTTAGTATAAATGTATTGCTGTGGTATGTATTATCCGCTGTTATTGTTGTTGATGCCGTCCTTTTTTGTTCTTCTTTTGATTAGTAACGGTGTTGTAAAAATGTAAATGTATGCATTAAGTAAATGTAAATGAATATATAGTTGTTTGTTTATGTTAAAGGGGTGTTGCTTTTTTCTCTGTTTGCTAACATGCAATTCTTTTATGTTTTGGTAAATTTTTCATTATTGATGACATGTTTTTTTATTATTTATATTTGAAGTATCATTCAATAAACATGAACTCTTTAGAACAGACATATTGACAGAGTTTATTTTATTTTTTTAAAATTTTATTGCTTGTTAAGTATTGTATTGTAAAAATTTTGTTTATTTATTTGTCTGTCTGTATAAATTAATAAAGCTATATAGCTGTTAAATATTTATTTTATTTATAAAACAATTTAAGTTATAATAAATTTATTGCATGTTGTCTTGTATATGACACTTAAGATAGTTTAAATAATGAATTTAATTCGTTGTTATTGTGGTTGAGTTTTTTTTTTCTTTCAATTTTATTTATTTCAAATAAGAAGAAAAAACGTCTGGTTTTTAGTTCAGGTTCCTGTACTGCTGTTTGAATATGAGGTTTATTAATTAGTCATTCAGTGTATTTTTGTATGTAGTTCAATGTCATTGATTTCCCTACAAATTCAAACGGATTTCATTTGGTTTTTTTTTATAAGGTATACAATGACGTATGAGTATTATGGAATATTTGTTAGAAGAAAATAAACTTCATAAGTCATGGTGTACTTTTTATAAAGAACTACACAGGCCAACAAATTTTTAACCCAGAGACCAAAGTATAGTTTTCTAAAGGATTGAGCAGCGCTAAATCCGAATCTGACCTCGAAATTTATCCATCACATCAGGTTTTCCAGATATTGTACCACATTTGAGACACAATAACAGCATGAAGACTCCTTTATTTATTAAATTTGTTATATCATCTGATAGTCCTATTCTTCGTCTTTAAAATATAAAAATACTAATAACAAAAAATTTCCTCTGGAGCACACCAATTACACACCGAAGCTTTTGGTGAATGTTTTCCAGCAGTTTAAATGAGCGAAAGATGGTTTGTGTGGTTCAGAAGTAGTGATTTTGACATGGAAGCCGAACATCGCCCAGGTCAGTCAAATAAGTTTGAAGACCATGAATTAGAGATAGTAATCTATGAAGAATGTTCTCAAACTCAAGCTAAAGAAGCAGCGTTACGAGCAATAGTATTCATTAAATATATAAATTGAAGCCATGACACCTTAAATGATTTCTGCACCTCTTTATTTTGCATGTCCAAAATGCAAAACCAAATCATTACTGGCAATGAAAATAGAGCCATTATCATAACGAGAAGAGATCGTATGTAAAACCCTGACAACTAGCAGAAGCGACTACGAAGTCATACATCCATGGAGCTAAGCATTGCTACCTTATCAAAGGTTTATAAAACAAATTTTCATCGAAACTTTTACTGTCTTATTCATAAGTATTTACCAAAGTTTTACAGAAAAGTATTCTTTTAAAATTTGTCTTATAAACCTTTGATAAATTCTTAAACTTAAAACTTTATAACTGATTAAATCTATTGTTTCTTTCTCGCTTGTTTTTCTCATTATAACAACTCTTATATGAATATTTTTTTTCCCGGCAAAGAAATTGTATTATTTTAATCATAAATCTATTGCATAAACTAAGTATATAATATTAAAAATAATAAAAATAAACGTAAAGAAATATATAAATTCCTGTATCTGTTTTTTTTTAATAGAAAACTTATTTAAACTTATTTTCATTTAAAAGTTTATTTTCTCTCCCCCATTCTTAAATAATATTTCTTTTCTTTTCTTCAAACATTTTCCATTGACTTGGTAACTAAATTTAAAAGATTTGTATCGAAACACAATAGTGACATAATGGTAAAGATACATTTCAAACATTACAAAACAGCTGCAACATGAACTTATTGCTGTTAGTTGTTTAAGATGAAAAAAAAAAGATAAAAAGTACCAAAATTCTTTAAAATGTATTATAATACATAAAGCACATTAAAAAAAAAAATAATTAATAGTTTAAATTGGTTTTAGATCATGACAAGATCATTTCAAGTAGCAACAACTAAAGAGAATAATTTTGAATTTATTTTATCAAATGTTTTGAAATCATATCTTTATGATTTACATATATTTATAAAAGAAATTGTACCAGAAAAAAAGTACCCACCATTTCATCTCTAATGCAGGCAGACGTGTGTAAGAGCTCAAAAAAAAAATATATATATCGTTACAGGGAAGAGAACATTACAATAGTAGTACAACAATAAAAACAACAATAAGAAAAAGAACTTTATCAGGGACAAAGTTTTTTTTCTTTGCTTTCCTTTCCTAAGTTCTGTTTTTATTTTATTTTACATTTATAGCATTTAGTTTTATCGTGTTTTTTTATACTCTTGTCCTCGTTGTCGTTTTCTTCCTTTAGCAACAAACTTAAAATGTTGCTGCTGCTGTTAGGTTTCTATTGTTATTATTGTGTTGTGTTGTACAACAATTGTGGGAGAGAGAGAGAGAGGAAGGGCTGTTAAATCCGGCAGTTTTATAAGAAGCTAAGGTATACATTTTTTAAAACGTAGTCTAATCTATAGCCTAGTCTAGTCTATAGTCTAGTCTATAGTCTAGTATATAGTCTAGTATATAGTCTAGTTTATAGTCTAGTCTATAGTCTAGTATATAGTCTAGTCTATAGTCTAGTCTATAGTCTAGTCGATAGTCTAGTCTATAGTCTAGTCTATAGTCTAGTCTATAGTCTAGTCTATAGTCTAGTCTAGTCTATAGTCTAGTCTATAGTCTAGTCTATAGTCTAGTCTATAGTCTAGTCTATAGTGTAGTCTATAGTCTAGTCTATAGTCTAGTCTATAGTCTAGTCTAGTCTATAGTCTAGTCTATAGTCTAGTCTATAGTCTAGTCTATAGTCTAGTCTATAGTCTAGTCTATAGTCTAGTCTATAGTCTAGTCTAGTCTAGTCTAGTCTAGTCTAGTCTATAGTCTAGTCTATAGTCTAGTCTATAGTCTAGTCTATAGTCTAGTCTATAGTCTAGTCTATAGTCTAGTCTATAGTCTAGTCTATAGTCTAGTCTATAGTCTAGTCTATAGTCCAGTCTATAGTCTAGTCTATAGTCTAGTCTATAGTCTAGTCTATAGTCTAGTCTATAGTCTAGTCTATAGTCTAGTCTATAGTGTAGTCTATAGTCTAGTCTATAGTCTAGTCTATAGTCTAGTCTATAGTCTAGTCTATAGTCTAGTCTATAGTCTATTCTATAGTCTAGTCTATAGTCTAGTCTATAGTCTAGTCTATAGTCTAGTCTATAGTCTAGTCTATAGTCTAGTCTATAGTCTAGTCTATAGTCTAATCTATAGTCTAGTCTATAGTCTAGTCTATAGTCTAGTCTAGTTGTCTATAGTCTAATCTATAGTCTAGTCTATAGTCTAGTCTATAGTCTAGTCTATAGTCTAGTCTATAGTCTAGTCTATAGTCTAGTCTATAGTCTAGTCTATAGTAGTCTAGTTAGTATAGTCTAGTCTATAGTCTAGTCTATAGTCTAGTCTATAGTCTAGTCTATAGTCTAGTCTATAGTCTAGTCTATAGTCTAGTCTATAGTCTAGTCTATAGTCTAGTCTATAGTCTAGTCTATAGTCTAGTCTATAGTCTAGTCTATAGTCTAGTCTATAGTCTAGTCTATAGTCTAGTCTATAGTCTAGTCTATAGTCTAGTCTATAGTCTAGTCTATAGTCTAGTCTATAGTCTAGTCTATAGTCTAGTCTATAGTCTAGTCTATAGTCTAGTCTATAGTCTAGTCTATAGTCTAGTCTATAGTCTAGTCTATAGTCTAGTCTATAGTCTAGTCTATAGTCTAGTCTATAGTCTAGTCTATAGTCTAGTCTATAGTCTAGTCTATAGTCTAGTCTATAGTCTAGTCTATAGTCTAGTCTATAGTCTAGTCTATAGTCTAGTCTATAGTCTAGTCTATAGTCTAGTCTATAGTCTAGTCTATAGTCTAGTCTATAGTCTAGTCTATAGTCTAGTCTATAGTCTAGTCTATAGTCTAGTCTATAGTCTAGTCTATAGTCTAGTCTATAGTCTAGTCTATAGTCTAGTCTACAGTCTAGTCTATAGTCTAGGCTATAGTCTAGTCTATAGTCTAGTCTACAGTCTAGTCTATAGTCTAGTCTACAGTCTAGTCTATATATAAGTTTAAAGTATAGACTATAGTCTAGTATACTCTATAGTCTAGTCGTTAGTATATTCAATAGTCTAGTTTACAATCTAGTCTATAGGCTAGTTTATAGTCTAGTATATAGTCTAGATTACTTACAGTAGCTTAGTCTATAGTCGAGATTCAATAGTCTTTGGCTTTTGTCAAAACAGAAATCTGACGGTTTTTGTGACATGGTTTTACGGGAAATGGTGGAAAAATATTGGCAACGCCGGTCAACACGAACAGCCGGCATGGATACTATGTCGAAGAGGTAAGTACGTTGTTGTAATAGTAGTATTATTATAGTGGCATTGGTTACAATCAATGTTGGATACTTAAGTTAAGATTAGTCTCAATGTTTAGTTATTTGATTCTTTAATTTTTAGAACAACTAATAGTAATGTTTAGAAATACTACAGTGGAAAAGAAAATTAAACAAATGGTTTTAATTAAGAATTAATTTTTTTAATTTAAATTTGTTCCTTTAAATTTTATATCATACGCAAATTTCCCATCCCTGACTATCGTGAACTTTTTCAATAACAAAATAATAACCACATACAGCTTCATATGTTCCATGTTGTTTTTGCTCTATTCATTGTTGTCCAAAATATTTGATTGAATTTCGTTTACATATTTTACACCCACTGTACCCCGTTTTTTTTAATTCCTAATTTCCAGCTTATTGTACACAATATTGGCAATTAAAATTCCTTTCTGTATTTAGTTAATTTGCGGAATAAAATTAAATAAATAAAATATTTAAAGAAAGTAAGAGAAGAGGGGGGTAAGAATAAACCAAATTGTGTATGAAATGAAAAGTCAAGTTATTTGTGTTGCTATTGACACTGGCGCCAATAACACGCACTTAAGCGTGCCACAAATTGTTTTTAACATAAAAAACACATAAAAAAATTACTAAACGACTGCGGCGACAACTTTAATAAGTTAACAAACAACTATTTTTCAGCACAAAGAGGAAGCCAACTACAATAATTCGTAATATTTTCGGTTTTATTATATAATCAAAGTTATTTTAAGAATTTATATGAAAAAATACAATATTATTTATTTGGCTGTACAGGGGAAGAAAGAAGAATTGATTGCTGTAACCGCACTGTAATATTAAAGTGTAAATATATTAATTTTTTAAATTTCTATTAAATTTTTTTAACCTACATGTTTCGCACAATAATGTTAATGTTTGCTTTGGCTATCATAATGTGTTGCCTATGATCTCAACCAAAATTATAAAAATGATTGGTGACAAACACATATTTGATTGCTGTAATCATTTTAATAATAAATTTAAGCAAATAAATTGATTGCAGCAACTATAACTGTATGTAAATGAATACAGTGATTATAATATTTTTAAATTTCTTGCAATTATTTTATGATTGTTGTAAGCATACAATTTTCTCTAAGTGTAGTAACTAGTTATTCCATTACGGAAAAAAGGGTTTATTAAATTTAAATTTTTTTGTGAACGTTAAAGAAAATATTATAATTGTCATTAAAGCTAAATTTAATTGCGGTTGACAACAATGACAGGGTGGCAGTGAGAAGAATTTTAATTTAGACTTTTTATTGCAAAATGAAATGGCCTCCAGTGGGTTAGTGTCAGTTAGTGTTCTAGTCTGGTAGACGGGAGGTGGTGGGTTCGATTCCCACCTGAGTCACTGGTAAAGCAGCGCACAACAGGCCTGACAGATGCCAGGGAGTAATTCTTCGGATTTCATTTCTAACGAATTAAGCCCAGTTAGCACTTTTTGTATATAGCTTGTCTTTATAGTTTTTTAAATCTATAATAACTGTTTGGGACAGTAATAAAACCCAGTATATTTTCAAACAGTGATAGCATGCAATAAAAAAATATACGTTTGCATGTTTTTATTTTCACCACTTGATTATTCAGTTTAATGATGTCGCGAATAGATGTTCAACCACTCTATATAATATAGACATTAATCTTTATTGTCACATTTAAACAAATGTACAAAAATGTATCTATGAACATGGCTAAAATACATACAAACATTAGCATATTAGGATGATCTAGAAAATAGTTTTATTTTTCGTATCATATTGAAAAAAGGACATGAAGGTAGTTTTAAATCTGTACTATTTTACCATTTTCGGAACTTTTTTGACAAAGAAAACTACGACAGTACAAATATATCAATCAACGATCTAGTACATATATTATTTCATAGATATATAGTTAGAAAAGTAGAAAAGTCAAGGAAAATTGAAATTTTGAAATGGTTCTTATAACAAAAATAGTACTTTTAAGGTTTTATAGTACTAAACTAGTTATTCGCTGGACTAGACTATAAACAATACTATAGATTAGAATATAAACTTAAGTTGACTATAGACTAGATTAAAGTCTAAACTATAGAATACTCTATAGACTACATAGTCTATAGACTATACCATAGACTAGATTATAGATTAGACGATGGACTAGACTATAAACTATACTGTAGACTATACTATAGACTAGACTATAGGTTAGACTATATATTAGACTATGTACTAGACTATAGACTAGACTATATACTAGGCTATAGTCTAGACTATAGATTAAACTATAGACTAGACTATTGACTAGACTATTTACTAGAATATTGACTAGCTTATTGACTAGACTATAGATTAGACTACAGACTAGAGTACAGACTCGACTATAGACTAGACTATAGATTAGGCTACAGACTAGAATATAGACTAGACTATAGACTTAACTTTAAATTAGACTATAGACTAGACTATAGACTAAACTATAAACTAAACTATAGACTAAATTAGACTATTGACTAGACTTTAGACTGGATGTAGACTAGACTATAGATTAGATTATACTAATCAAGAGTCTATAGTCTATAGAATAGACTACAGACTAGTCTGTTAACTTTTATGTGGGTACCGAAAATGACGTGGGGGTGTCGGGGTATTTTTCGATATCAAAAAAAAAAAAACTGAAAATTATTGAATTTTCCATGCATGGTCTAGTCCATAGAAAAGACAATCAACTAGTCCAGAGATAAATCTATAGATCTACATAAATCTACAAATCCATTAAAAAGTCGATAGACTTACTCATAGAGTAGTCAACTAAATAGACAATGGACTGGTCCATAAATTAATACAGAGGCTACACCCTAAACAAGTCCATAGAATAGTCCATATACAGGTTAATAAACGGTTCCATAGACTCGTTAGAAGATTACTTCAGAAACAAGTAGTCCATAGGCTAGCTTATCCATAGATCAGTCAATAAACTAGTACATAAAAAATCCTACAAGCAAAGAGACTAGGTACTAGACTAGTCAATGGACCTGTCAATAGGGGCCTCAACAGACACGTCTATAGATTATTTAGTTGATTAGTCGTTATAATAGTCCATGGACAAGTTAACAGCCTAGTCCATAGAATAGACTATAAACTAGATCAGAAGCAAATTAATACAGAAGAAAATAATTCAATAATTCATAGTATATATAGTCAACCGAATATTCATAAGACTTGTCCATAGGAGACTTCATAGGCTTGTCTGTCCATAATCTAGTCCATAGAGTAGTCAATAGTCTAGTGCTCAGAGAAGCCTATCAGCTAGTCCATAAACAAGTAAATATCCATGGACATGCCCATGAAAAGTCAAAAGATTAGTTCAAAAAACAAATAGAGACCTCAAATAGTCCATGGACTAGCTAATCTAAAAACCAGTACATAGAATTGTCTCTAGACTAGTCAATAGACCCATCAATAGACTAATTAGTAGACTCATTATTAGATTAGTCAATAGACTAGACACTAGACTAGTAAATAGTCTACTAAAATAACTATTTAAATGACTATTCAATAGACTAGTCACCAGTTAATACACTAGTCCGTAAAAAAGTCAATAGACCATTTAATAAACTAGTCCATAAACAAGACAAAAGACTGGTATATCGACTACTCTATAGTGTAGACCGTAGACTAGTTCATGGATTAGGCAAGAGACCAGTCTGTTGACTAGTGTTTCCACTAGTCAGTAGATTAAAAATAAACCAAAAAAGTACTGTTTTGGAGAGCCTTTCTAATAGAGCCTTCAATAGAGGAAACAAATTTATTTAAAGCACATGTTGCCATTTTCTTTTCACTAGATGAGTGTATGTACTTAAATGCATGTGTGGTAGGGAGTCTATTAACATTCATACATGATACTAATACTACCACTAGTATTAATAAATTGTTGTAAGAGGGAAAGACAGAGATTACAAAAAATAGGGATCCCAACTAAATGTTGAATCCAAAAAAAGAAAAACCTTAACTAAATGAAAATGTGTAAAAAAGTGCATAAACAGCATTTATATGCAAAGTAGTTGTCGTTGTTAATGGCGTTGACAATGATGTTTGTTGGTTGTTGCACGACAAACCTTGTTGCAGTGGCAGTATGTAGTAGTTATTAAGGGTAATTTAAATAGAAAAAAAAAAAAAAAAACAAAGTGAACAAATAAATTGTCAGTAAAAGGTATAAAATAAAAAAAAATAAGAAATCAGGTTATAAAAGCAAAATCCTTATAACGAAGTTGTTGGGGTGAGGTATGTGGATAAAGTCATTGAGTACATTTTGCTATTCGAAACTAGCTGACTGCTAACAAATTATTTATTCAGGCATAAATATTAATCAGTATGTACTATGTATGTGGGCTTGTGTTTTTATACTAAATATTTTGCAATTACAGGATAATTTTGAAATTAGAATGAAAATAATAATACAAAATATGCCAGAAATATGTATATTCGTTGGAAAACGTTTTAAATGATTTTAAGGGGTTATTACTTGGAAAATTGGTATGTAGTTTGTTTCCAAAATTTTATATTTTAAATGAATTTCTTTTTATAATGTTAAATGTTTGATAATGTCAGATGTGTCTTGGGGTTTGTGAACGGTTTGAGAAATTTTAAATTGAATTTTAGATTTTATCAAATCTACTACCAACTAATTGTAAAATTAAAGAAATCTAAATAGAAAATTTTCCATTAACTGGCTCATTGAAGATTTATCTAAAATAATTTTATAATAACAAAGATTAATTAATTCTTACTACAAATTTTAAAATTGTTTTTCGTTAAGTTCATTGTGCTGCCATTTCGAAAGAGGTTTAAACAATTTTAGATTTTAATTTAGAATTTCCCAGAATAGTAAAAGAATAATAATTTTGAATTTGTTGTTTTTGACTTAATACATACGTACATATATACATTAGGGTGGTATAACTTAAAGGTTGGGTGTACGACCTCATTTTTAAAGAAAAATAAAATTCTAATAGGTTCAATATTATAAGATTCAAAAAGTACCAGTTGAACATCAAAAAAGTACCACACAGTATATTCTATAAATGTTCATTCCCCGAAAGTTAATAAAAATATATCAAAATATTTTTCTTAAAACTATGAACCACCCTTTTAAACTAAAGCTAAGGTCTGTTTGATTTTACTTAAGCATGAACTAGCGTGACTTTTGTAATTACAACAACCGGCAAAAAATAGCAACTACTACATACACTAAATAAATGATTTGTTAAATGTGACTGTTATTTGAAGTTGATATCATCGTTAAATTGAAAAGAAAAAATTGCTCATACTACGATCACAATTTACACACACACACATTCAGAAAAATACTTAATGTATGCATAAAATCAATTTCTTGGTAATTAAGATGGCATTTAAAATGAAATTGACTCATATTTCTAAAAATTATTGCACACACAAGAACTACAAAAAAATCAACTTGATTAAATTTAATTGAATTATAAAATCAAACAATACAATCCATAGAAAAATGTATAATAGTCAATTGAAATATTAATTTTGCTTGAATACATATGAATACCAGTGCGCATACAATTAATCAAGCATTAAATAATTTTTATAATTATTATATTATAGTATTTATTACAAAAATAAAAAAAGTAGGAAGAAAAAAAATCATACAATTATATTGATTAAATTGTTTACATGCCATCACATTACATCACAACACACACATACATCAGCGTAGTGCATTCATACATATATACAATCAGGCATGGAAAATTGAACTTTTGAAACAGTACCAACTTATATCAAAAAGGGTACTTTATAGGTTTTAAAGTAATAAACTAATTTTCCACAGACTCGACTATATAGACTGGACAAGACTAGACTATAGAATAGACTATAGAATAGTTATGTAGACTATAATATATACCAGACTATAGACTAGACTATAGACTAGACTAGCCTATAGACTAGACTATAGACTAGACTAGACTATAGACTAGACTTTAGACTAGACTATAGACTAGACTATAGACTAGACTATAGACTAGATTATAGACTAGACTATAGACTGGACTAGACTATAGACTAACTATAGACTAGACTATAGACTAGACTATAGACTAGACTATAGACTAGACTATAGACTAGACTATAGACTAGACTATAGACTAGACTATAGACTAGACTATAGACTAGACTATAGACGATACTATAGACTAGACTATAGACTAGACTATAGACGATACTATAGACTAGACTATAGACGATACTATAGACTAGACTATAGACTAGACTATAGACTAGACTATAGACTAGACTATAGACTAGACTATAGACTAGACTATAGACTAGACTATAGACTAGACTATAGACTAGACTATAGACTAGACTATAGACTAGACTATAGACTAGACTATAGACTAGACTATAGACTAGACTATAGACTAAACTATAGACTAAACTATAGACTAGACTATAGACTAGACTATAGACTAGACTATAGACTAGACTATAGACTAGACTATAGACTAGACTATAGACTAGACTGTAGACTAGACTTGACTATAGACTAGACTATAGACTAGACTATAGACTAGACTATAGACTAGACTATAGACTAGACTATAGACTAGACTATAGACTAGACTTTAGACTATACTATAGACTAGAATTTAGACTAGACTATAGACTACACTATAGACTAGACTATAGACTACACTATAGACTAGACTATAGACTAGACTATAGATTAGACTATAGTTTAGACTATAGACTAGACTGTAGACTAGACTATAGACTAGACTATAGACTAGACAATAGACTAGACTATAGACTAGACTATAGACTAGACTATAGACTAGACTATAGACTAGACTATAGACTAGACTATAGACTAGACTATAAACTAGACTATAGACTAGACTATAGACTAGACTATAGACTAGAGTATAGACTAGACTATAGACTAGATTATAGACTAGACTATAGACTAGACTATAGACTAGACTATAGACTAGACTATAGACTAGACTATAGACTAGACTATAGACTAGACTATAGACTAGACTATAGACTAGACTATAGACTAGACTATAGACTAGACTATAGACTAGACTATAGACTAGACTATAGACTAGACTATAGACTAGACTATAGACTAGACTATAGACTAGACTATAGACTAGACTATAGACTAGACTATAGACTAGACTATAGACTAGACTATAGACTAGACTATAGACTAGACTATAGACTAGACTATAGACTAGACTATAGACTAGACTATAGACTAGACTATAGACTAGACTATAGACTAGACTATAGACTAGACTATAGACTAGACTATAGACTAGACTATAGACTAGACTATAGACTAGACTATAGACTAGACTATAGACTAGACTATAGACTAGACTATAGACTAGACTATAGACTAAACTATAGACTAGACTATAGACTAGACTATAGACTAGACTATAGACTAGACTATAGACTAGACTATAGACTAGACTATAGACTAGACTATAGACTAAACTATAGACTAGACTATAGACTAGACTATAGACTAGACTATAGACTAGACTATAGACTAGACTATAGACTAGACTATAGACTAGACTATAGACTAGACTATAGACTAAACTATAGACTAGACTATAGACTAGACTATAGACTAGACTATAGACTAGACTATAGACTAGACTATAGACTAGACTATAGACTAGACTATAAACTAGACTATAGACTAGACTATAGACTAGACTATAGACTAGACTTTAGACTAGAACTTTCCATGCCTGCATACAATCAATCATTTACATTGCTCTCATTCTCTCACATGAGAAAAAGAAATTAAACCAAAATAAAAATTTTATATGTAAATTGAGAATCTATGTATGTATGTATGTGTGAATGAATGAAAATGCATAAAAATCTATTGGGATATTCCCACGTTTGTATGTTTGTGGCATATACATTTTTTCTCATATTCGTACATCAAAGCATGCAACACTTTGATACATGATTAAAAATGCAATTTAAAATAGATAACAAAAAAAGTGCAGCGCCGAAAGGGAGAGAAAGAGGGAGGAAAAGAGCTTACAATATTATAATGGAAAATTAAAAAAAATAACAAAAACAAAAATTATAACAAACAAGACAATAATGCAGTCATTTTAAAAACGTGTTGCGAATATAAAAGTGGCAAATAAAACAAAGAGAAATAAGAATTTATATTCTCATAGACCTAGAGAAATTTGTCAAATTAAATTTCTTATTTTGAAACAAAATTGTGAAATAGAGAAAAACCTGCTATAAATACTAGCCTTTACTAACTACATCTGGTTTAATTTGAAAATAAAATGTCATTAAACATTCAAAATCATTTATTTTGCATTATGCCAGTCTTGTAGTAAATGAACGATATGTATACTTCTATGGGTCTACAATCGATATTTCGATGTGTTACAAATGGAATGAAATAGTCAAAAAAATAAAATAAAAGAAGCCTGAACCATAGTTCTCCCATACGATTCATTATATCTGTTTTTGTCTTTTTTTTTAAATCCATTCAAATAAATGTGTTAATGAAGAGAAAAAGAAAAAGGAATAATCACCACCCAATAAAGTACATGTATGTATTTAAATACAATTGTCTGAATTTGGTATCGAATTGAAGTTGGTCTGGTTGGATGATTGGTTGCAAGGTTTATTTGTGCACAAATGAAAATGCTTTTAAAAAAAATCATCGTCATCAGATGCTGTTGCATTAATACCCAGAAACTTTGCCCCCTCATCAAGAACTCGTGTTGGTTCGTTTGTTTAATCATTTCAATTAAATTATTTCGTATTAAATGACAGTTTTGATTAAATTGACACTTGTAATAATATGATATGCAAATGCGACTCTTAGTTTCAGTTAAATACATGTTGTGTTTTTTTCTTTATACTGTATTTTTTTCGTTTATGGCAAAAGTTCTTTAATAATTCATTTATTATTATTATTTTTTGTTTGTTTCTTCTTCCTATAATGGTTGTTATTATTATGGTTGTCTCCTGTTGTGGTTGTTGTTTTTTACTTTATTTAAATAATAACAATAGCAACGCGACAACTTGAATGACTGATTCATTTGCAATTCAATTTTCCAATCGTTACACTTTAGTTTATGGATGAAATGGGAAATGTTGGGAGGACAGGGAAAGGAGGGGGGAGGGGAGGGGCAGGAGAGCGGAGCGCGGAAAAAAGAGAGAGGGAGGGAGAGGGAGGGGGGGGGGGGGCGGGAGGGAAAGAAGGGCGGGGAAGAGAGAAAGGGGGCAAAAGCAAGCAAGCAAGCAAGCGAGCGAGCGAGCGAGCGAGAGAGCGAGCGACGAGCGAGCGAGCGAGCGAGCGAGCGAGCGAGCGAGCGAGCGAGCGAGCGAGCGAGCGAGCGAGCGAGCAGCGAGCGAGCGAGCGAGCGAGAGAGCGAGCGAGCGAGCGAGCGAGCGAGCGAGCGAGCGAGCGAGAGCGAGCGAGCGAGCACGCGAGCGAGCGAGCGAGCGAGCGAGCGAGCGAGCGAGGAGCGAGCGAGAGAGAGAGCGAGCGAGCGAGCGAGCGAGCGAGCGACGAGCGAGAGCGAGCGAGCGAGCGAGCGAGCGAGCGAGCGAGCGAGCGAGCGAGCGAGCGAGCGAGCGAGCGAGCGAGCGAGCGAGCGAGCGAGCGAGCGAGCGAGCAGAGCGAGCGAGCGAGCGAGCGAGCGAGAGAGCGAGCGAGCGCGAGCGAGCGAGCGAGCGAGCGAGCGAGCGAGCGAGCGAGCGAGCGAGCGAGCGAGAGCGAGCGAGCGAGCGAGCGAGCGAGCGAGAGCGAGCGAGCAGGCGAGCGAGCGAGCGAGCGAGAGCGAGCGAGCGAGCGAGCGAGCGAGCGAGCGAGCGAGCGAGCGAGCGAGGAGCGAGCGAGCGAAGCGAGCGAGCGAGCGAGCGAGCGAGCGAGCGAGCGAGCGAGCGAGCGAGCTAGCGAGCGAGCGAGCGAGCGAGCGAGAGCGAGCGAGCGAGCGAGCGAGCGAGCGAGCGAGCGAGCGAGCGAGCAGCGAGCGAGCGAGCGAGCGAGCGAGCGAGCGAGCGAGCGAGCGAGCGAGCGAGCGAGCGAGCAGCGAGCGAGCGATCTAGCATCTAGCGAGCGAGCGAGATCTAGAGGCGAGCGAGCTAGCGAGCGAGCAGCGAGCGAGCGAGCTAGCAGCGAGCTAGCGAGCGAGCGATCTATCTATCTATCTAGCTAGATCTATCGAGCTATCTATCTATATCTATATCGATCTATCTAGCATCTATCTCTTCTATCTATATATCTATTATATCTATCTATCTCTATCTATCTATCTATCATCTATCTATCTATCTATCTATCTATCTATGCTTCAAAGTAATGCTGACGGTATGTTATCATTAGAAAGTAAGTTATTGTGTAAGTACATGTCATTAATGTGTTCACTTTTCCTATATAATGCAAAAATAATGTAAAATCATACGAACAACGCAGACTTCACAACCATCAGCGAACAGGTGGCAATAGAAGTAGTGGCATGTTTAAAAAAAACACTGTCGTGCTACCAAAAACGAATGATTCATATCTGTACATTCAAGTAGA
>NW_023996325.1:0-42500 GCF_015586225.1 Lucilia sericata | reverse complement strand
CTTCTTTAGGTTGAATAAAAGAAATAAATAGGGAACAAGAAAAATAAACGAATACAGTAAAACAGTTGAACATTTGAAATGTAACAATTTGTTTTAAAGTATTTAAACAACAAAAAAAAAAAAACAAGTAACAGCTAAGAGTTCATTTTGCAGAGTTCATTGCATATATAAAGCAAAGATACGCATTTTGCTGTCATTTGAAATTTATTGATTTATTTTTGCGTTATTTAAGAAAACTTCACTTAAAATTCATAATAATCATTGGTTTACAATATTTTCAATAATATTTTTATATAAAATTTATTCGTTTTGAAAAAATTTAATAAAATTTTGCTTGAATTGCAAGATTTATAGAACAGGTTTGTTGCTTAAGTCTTTTGTTTTTAGAATGATTTTGGGTACTTTATAAGGACTTCTGCAGAGATTTTAGGTTAAAAATATATAGATAGAACAGATGTAATGTTTCCATTGAAATATGAAAACCGGATCCAATACCACTTCCGGGTGGTTATTGTCGGATGTGATGTAATTATACAGTAGTTCTTCAACCAAACCTAACCTATTTGTCTTTTCTAGCGTTATTCCTCTGGTTCCATCTTAAAATCTAACTCCTAACCAACCGGATTTAAAAATTGATGTTAATTTCCTTAAACTATAAATAAATAATGAATTGAACGTTTAATTTATGCCAAAAGTTTAAAAGACAAACAGAAACTAAATAAAGTCAAACAAATGTATCAAAGGGAATATTTTATTACATTTATAAGTGGCTCATTAATAATTCAAATATTTACAACTAATAATGTTACAAATGTGAATGAATGAATAAACAAATAACTAACACCAAGTCCGTCTCTATAAGACAATCTAACCGATTGAGCGTTTGACTCCCCTTATATGTTTGTTTGTTGGTGTTTTTTCTTTAGTTTTATCTAATGGTTTGGATCGACAAATGTTTGGTCTATATTAAGATGTTTATGTAAATAACTTAAGCATGACAACAACAAAAACAACAACAACAACTAATGTTTACCACCAAAAGGTGTTAAATCTGTTAAACATTTAAAACAAACAGCCAAAGAAGTGTGAACTTTACATGACATGACCGAACGACGGATGGACGGACATTTAAATGTTAAATTATAAAAAAACAAAAATTGATAAACTTGAGTAGATTTTGTTAAGTATAAATAACTAAATATATCAAGAGCGTAACAGACCTGCATATATCATCCGATATATTTAAAACAAACAAAAAACCTAGAAGTGTTAAAACAAAAAAAGTGTTAAATTATTCAAAGATTAAAAACATTTTTCAAAAGTATTATTGGTCAGGAAAACGATATGTTTGTTTTTTTTCGAATAGAAAAAAAAATATGTTAAAATTATGTAAATCCCGATATCCCATGAATAAGAATAATATATACCATAAAGTATAATAACATTTCTCTTGTTCTGCTTATAGCCGAGATAAAAATACATTTCAATATTAATAAACAGATGTCATATTATATCTAAATACTTGTTTAACCATGAAATATGAGTTAACAGTTCTCTCACACTTTGGTGAGTCCCAAAATCTTTGACCTGTTGTTGGTCCGGTTGACTGGCTGCCAAAGACAAAGATGTTAATGCCAATGATTGTCAACCATTAACGCTTATTGACGATGCTCTGTTGTTTATGGCTTTTTAAATTTAAAGAATTAATTTATTTCGTATTTACATAAATTCATTATTAAAAACGTTTGTTAGAATGATTATAATAATTTTTCAATATTTCTAAACATTTCTATATATTTAAGTGATAAAAACATATTAAAATTTTACAGTTTTAAATCTTAATTTATATCCCTTTTGTTTCGCTTTAGTTCGTTGAGCCACTTCATGGTGTGAAATGAGATTATTAAAGAAAATTTATAATTCTATTTTAACATTTTTAATTATTTATTATTTCGCCCATCTGGTTTTATGTTTTCTTAATATTTTTGTTTTGCAAATTCCTGGTTAAGTTGTCAACAATTTTAAACATCTCTTTTGACATGTTAGCGAATTTGTTTTTGGTGTTAAAATAAAAAAAAAAGAAATTTAAAACAAAAACATCTCATTTAATATTTTATTAATTTTATATTGTGGAAAAAGTATATTGTTTTAAGTTATAATTCACAAAGAGCTTTAGTTATGAATAAAGTAGTTATTAATTTTTATTATACCCTACAGCACTTTAGTATATTGGGTTTGTGCTGATGTTTGTAACGCACAATAATATTGATCCTATATCCACCTTAAAGTATACCAATCGGCTTAGAATCATTTTCTGTGTCGATTTAGCTATATCCGACTGTCTGTCTGTCTGTCTGTCTATCTATCTATCTATCTGTCTGTCTGTCTGTCTGTCTGTCTGTCTGTCTATCTGTCTGTCCGTCCATGTAAACCTTGTAATTAAACTACAGGTTGCAATTTTGAAGATAATTCAATGACATTTGGTACATGATCTTCTATAGGAACGACGCCTATTGAAAATGGTTAACATCGGTCCATTATTTCACCTAGCCCCCATACAACTGAACCTTTGAATAGGGCTTGTAAACCTTGTAATCTAACTACAGGCGCAATTTTTAAGATAATTCAATGAAATTTGGTTCATGATCTTCTATTGTCCTAGGGACAAAGCCTATTGAAATGGCCCCACGAATAGACCCGACGAATAGGGCTTTTAAATTCATAATTATGTTTAATATACTCTTATCTCGACAATAAGCTGTCTGTCTGTCTGAAATTTGGTATATGATCTTATATTGTCCCAGGGACGAAGCCTATTGAAAATGGTTAACATTGGTCCATTATTTCACCTAGCCCCCATACAACTGATCCCCCGAATAGTGCTTGTAAACCTTGTAATCGAACTACAGTTTTGAAGATAAGTCAATGACATTTGGTGCATAATATTCTATTGTCCTAGGGACGAACCCTATTGAAAATGGTTAACATCGGTCACCTAGTACAACTGAACCGGACGAATAGGGTTTTTAAATTCATAATTATGTTTAATATACTCGTATCTCGACAATAAGATGTAAAACCAAGTTCTATACTAGCCTTGATGATCCTCATGAATTTTATAATTATAGGGTCTCAAAATTCAAAATTTGACTTAAATGTCCACAATTTTATTCAACAAATAAATGGCTTAAGTATAATTCAAGGCAAGGTGCAATTCAACTTAAATGTTTTATTATGAAAACTAAATCACATTTTATTTTTGTAACAGGTGTAGGGTATTATATGGTCGGCCTCGGCCGTCTGCAATTTCTTACATGGTATTTATTTTATGAATTTGTTTTTTTTTTGTTTAATATTTTAGTGGATCTGGGTAGAATTATATGTGCTTTACAGTAGTTGAAATTAGCCAAAGAAGATTTAACTGTCTGTTTGTCTGTCTGTCTGTCTGTCTGTCTGTCTGTCTGTCTGTCTGTCTGTCTGTTAATCTGTCTGTCTGTTCATCCGTCTGTCAGTCCATCTATCCGTCTCTATGTTTATTTAAATCAAATTTCTGCAGAACCAAGATATCCATGGTATCCAAATCTTCAATAATTCTATCAGAAAAGCTTTCGAGAAGATCGTTATTTAAAATCAGCAAAATCGGCCTATAAATAACGAAGATATGAGGAAAAATCCGAGACAACTTCTGAAAATGTAATCAAATAAGTTTTGTGCATGCTTTGACAAAAAGTAAAAACAACAACAACAAATAGATTCATATAATCAATGTTGTTCTTGTAATTGTTAGCTGGTTTTTTAAAACAAAGCAAGAACAACATGAAGCTGTGTTTGCTATTGTTTTGTTAAAATCAGAGATAATTGCGTTTGGGAGTAAATGAAAACCTATAATTTGGGACTTGTTGGTACTTTATCATTCTTTAACTTGTACCATTTGAAATTTATATAACATTGAACATAGAAACACTAAAAAAAAGCATGTAGCGCCTGTACTTTTGGTACTTTATCGATCTTTATCTGGTACTTTTTGTATTTTCTATAACATTGTATGTGAAATTAAGCATAAAGAGCCCGGAGTAAATGAGAACATATAAAAGGGGACCATTTGGTAATATTTCGTTCTTTATATAGTTCTTTTTTGAATTTTTTTTAATATTGAACTTCGTTCTTCAAAGAAATACATTTTTGAGTTTTCTATAATGTTTAATATAGAAATATGATATTAAGCATGTGAACCCCGGAAAAGGGTACTTTAAAAGGAACATTTTGACAATTTTTATAATATGTAGTGAACGTAGAAACATAAAATCAAATATTCAAATCTATAAAGCGGAGAGAGTAGACTTATTACTTTCTATTTACTGCTCCATTGTGATACCCTAAAGTGGATCGCGTCTCGACCCAACCATGGAACTACTTCTGCAGTCGTTGAATGAAATATTCAGTCTTCTAGCACGAGCACATAGTATTTTTCAGTACCACATCAATAAAATTTTAGATTTACAGCAGGACAGTGAAACACCAACAATTGAGTCGGCTTCTTCCATTTATAGGCGATCAACAGCCTTCTCTAGTGTGTTCCCTGAAATACTGGAATGTCCCGCTAGTGACAGTTCAGATTCTGTTGTTGTACTGTTGTTGCTCTTTTAATGCCTGAGATTTCAGCCTGTAGTATACTGCATTGGTCCTGCAGCTTGTAGGGATATAGAATCCGTCTAGCTCACCCTTTGATCACTTGGATCCATCAGTGTAGATATCGATTGATCCATTTACTGAATGATTTAGTTGTTATCGATACTATGAAGCTCGTGTCAGGAGAGAGAATGGGAAGTCAATGCTGCTGGGTATGTTGAATCATGGCCAGACTCGTTAGATCTCCAGATTCACGAAGGGTTGAGTATAACTGCTATGTTCAGGGCAAGTTGCTTAACTATAATATCAACATCTAGCTAGTATATAAGCACAAAGGGAGCAGAAGATAGTGAAGGAGTACACCTTCTTCTTCATCGCACCGGTGATCAGAAGTGCAGAAGATCGCACAAGACTTTCAATAATTCCCCGCACGGAGCCCCGGGTAAAGAGGTGATGTCACTTCACTTCTCGGACTTTCCTTAGAATGATTTGATATGGTCTAACCAGAGAAACACATAATCTGGTACTAAAAGTGGCCAGTTGCCCTCAGGACTTGTTCGGGCTGGTCAGTTAGTTGAGGTTCCTTAGGGATCCACGTAGTGGCTGTGGTATAAACCTAAATTCGCGGGAAGAGTAAGTTGCAGTTAAAAGACTGATGCACGGTGAAATCTATATTTCGGGATATGTTCGATATGGTGTCGAATATATGAGAAGTGTACTGGGATACCATTGAATTTTCCTTTCTTGTCCCGTATGTTGTGAGTAAGAACAAAGTCTCGGCTTATTTTATGGATTCGTACTTCGGTCTACCGATTACGTATCTAGGTGCTGTTGCCGACTCAACAGAGGCCATTCCATCTACACTTTAAAATATACAAATCGGATCAGAATCATTTTCTGTATCGATTTAGCTATGTCCATTCATCCGTCCATAATTTACTAACATCCACGATTACTATGTAGTAACTCCTCTTTCAATCGGAATAGAGTAATGTTACATTTGAAAGTAACTTCATTCTAATATGAGTAATTGAAAAAACAGAATGCATCGCTCATTTTTAAAAACTACTCGTTCTAATTAAAAGTGTCAAATAGTAATTATACCCACCATCATAAAAGATGAGATGACGAGCATAATCGAGTCTGAACATTAGAGAGCTGAAATTTTCCACAAATATTTCTTATGGATAAAATTTGCTTGGTATTGAATATCGGCAATTTCGTCCACGTTTTCGCATAGTTCCTATACAGAGTTCCTATAAAATATTTTATTTTTAAAAAAATAATATTTTGTTAATACGAAAGGTATGTGTCCATAATTGACTTAAGTCCTTTTTCAAATATTAACTTAATGTTTATAAGGGAGCATTCCGTTTACGGCATACGGTTTTATGGCGGGTATATAAGATCCGACATATTCAAATATAACACTCTTAATTGTTGATTTTAGCTTTAACATAATTCCAAAATGTATCCCAAATAGTTCACCTAACGACTGTAGCGTACCACAAAACTTAGAACACATTTTATATTTTATTTAAAACATTATGATTATGATAATAATTGTAACGGACAATAGACTAAAAATAAGCCATTGTATACACACAAAGACAAATAGTTATCAGCACAATAGAACTTCCCAAAACAATACCTGTCGTTTCAGGCAGGTTTTTTTTTGTTCTCTTCATTTTGCTCCTTAAACCAGCTATTGTTAATAGTTTTGTTTTTTTTTTTTATAAATATTAGCAAACAAAAATGTTCTAAATTTTATATTTAATATAAAATAAGATTTTTATTTTATTATTATTTTAATTTTATAACATTTTACCGGTGCAAAGTAAAAACAAAATACACATGAAGTTAAACGTTTATGTTTAGAATTTTCTATATTTGATTTGCTAATATATATGAACAATAAGTTTTTATACCCTACACCACTTTAATGGGGAGTGTATATTGAGTTTCTGCTGATGTTTGTAACACACAATTATATTATTCTTATACCCACCTTAGAGTATCATCAGAGTATCAGAATCATTTTCGGAGTCGATTAAGCTATGTTCGTCCGTACGTCTGTCTGTCTGTCCGTCCGTCCGTCCGTCTGTCTGTCTGTCTGTCTGTCTGTCTGTCTGTCTGTCTGTCTGTCTGTCTGTCTGTCTGTCCGTCTGTCTGTCTGACTGTCTGTCTGTCTGTCCGTCTATGTAAACCTAGAAATCAAACTACAGGTCGCAATTTTGTAGATAATTCAATAAAATTTGGTACAGAACCTCCTATTTTCGCAGATGAAAGTATATCAATCGACTTAGAATCATTTTGTAAATGGATTTAGTTAGGTCCGTCCATCCGTCTGTCCGTCCGTCAGTCTGTCAGTCTATCTGACCGTCCGTCCATCTAAACCTTGTAATCAAACTACAGGTCGCAATTTCGAAGATAATTCAATGAAATTTCGTACATGACCTTCTACTGTCCCAGGGACGAATTCTATCGAAAATGTTTAACATCGGTTCATTATTTCAGCTAGCCCCCATACAATTGAATCCGCCCGAATAGGGCGTTTAAGCTAATAATTATGTTTAATAAACAAAAAGCTGCAAAACAATGCTAGCTTTGATGATCCTGATGAATTTTAAAATGATAGGGCCTCATTTGACCCTAAATCACAATTTATTATTATAAGTGGTGTAGGGTATTATATGGTCAGCCTCGTCCGACTATCATTTCCTACTAGTTTGAACTAAATTTATGACAAATTATTCATTATTTTTGTATTAAAATAAATTTTATTGTTGTAAAAATATAAATTGTTTATTTGTGGTTATTGACCTTAAAATAGGATTGACAATATAAGTTCTGGGAGGGGGGGATAAAGACTGTGTGCTAACAAACTCTATTTTATAAACATAAATTAGCATTACAATTTGTTATACATTTTATAATCAAGCAGTTGATGGCTCTATATTATTATTCTTTTTAATAGATTCTAGTATTTTTTTGTTTATGCAATCATAAAGTTTAAGCCTTAAAATTTAATTTGTTTTTAAATTAAGTTTTCTTTTGTCCCACAAAAAAAAAAACACAAAAAACATTTTTACTATTAAATTCTAAAAGGTTCAACCACCTGTATTTGACCAATTTAAAGAAAATGATGAAATCATTATTTCTAGTTCTATGGATGATTGTCTCAAATGTTTTAACATTGTTTCTAAAAGATGACCAATATTTGTTTAGTTAAGAAAACAAATTACAGTTAAATTTTATTTCAAGTGAGAGTTAAAATTTTACTCTTTAAATACTGTTAGAAAAAAATCTTTTTATTTGTTAAATTTCTTTATCTTTGTTTTTCACTGATTACTGTTTAACAAATCAAGGTCTAGGTCAAATTTGTTATGTGATCAGTTCAGTCAATTTTTTTAAATTCATTAAAATATTCCCCATAAAACTGTTACAAAAAAAATTCAAATAATTAATACAAAAATACTTTAATACTTTAATACTTTACAGCACGAACTGTTATATACAATTATTTTCTCAAACTATCCGCAGAAGCTGTAAAAGCAGACCTCCCATAAACAATTTCCAATAACAGCCATTAGTTGCTCTTAAGAAAGCCTGACTTCTACAATCACTCTATTGACTATAATGTTCCTAATTATTTTAATCATATTAAAATCATTAAAAACATAACGATAAAACAAATTTTTATTAATGACTTTATTAGAAAAAGAAACTTATACTATTTTTTCAAACGAAATCATAGCATGCCACTAGTATTTAACTACTTAAATAAATGAAATAATCACACACACACACACTCACACACAACAATGGCAATTTCATAGAAAAGAATTTCTTTTACTAAAAATCTATATTTAATAACAATTTTTCTAACTGGTAAACAATCATAATTTTCAATATTGTAGATGATCACAAACAAAAAAAAAACTAAAAATACATTTAAGCAAATTGACAAAACGAGCAGAATAACCAACAACACCCAAATCGTAAAAAGACAATAATAACAATAGTTATAGATTTTTCCAGTTTTATAAACAACACCGAGATCGGTTGATGAACAACGGCCACATAAGAAATCATTAAGACAATGATTAAAATACCATAATATTAACTTAAGCTGCAAACAACAACTTACTGGCAGCATATGTACACAACACAACATGCAAACACAACATACAACAGACAATACAGCAGAAAATGTTGTTGTATGTCATTCAATCAACATGTGATTGTGTTGTTGCAACAACTACTGCAGCAGCAAGCCATACTAACAAGTTGCTAGATAAAGTTATTAAAAAAACTAAAACAATTGACAATGAACAATAATGAAAACAACAAAAAAACTGCAGCAGCACTAGCAAAAATGCCAGCAACAATATTGAAGAGCAAAAAAAAAAACATAGTAAACAAACAACTTCAAGTACAAGTACAAATAAAATGGCTAAAAACAATTTCATAATGACAATAATTGGCCGTAATCAGTGGCAGTTATAAAAACAACAAATTCTATATAAATTCTAGACTTAGCCTAGACTATATACTAGACTATAGACTAGACTATAGACTAGACTATAGACGAGACTATAGACGACTATAGACTACTAGACTAGACTATAGACTAGACTATAGACTAGACTATAGACTAACTATAGACTAGACTAAGACTAGACTAGACTATAGACTAGACTATAGACTAGACTATAGACTAGACTATAGACTAGACTATAGACTAGACTATAGACTAGACTATAGACTAGACTATAGACTAGACTATAGACTAGACTATAGACTAGACTATAGACTAGACTATAGACTAGACTATAGACTAGACTATAGACTAGACTATAGACTAGACTATAGACTAGACTATAGACTATAGACTAGACTATAGACTAGACTATAGACTAGACTATAGACTAGACTATAAACTAGACTATAGACTAGACTATAGACTAGACTATAGACTAGACTATAGACTATAGACTAGACTATAGACTAGACTATAGACTATAGACTAGACTATAGACTAGACTATAGACTAGACTATAAACTAGACTATAGACTAAACTATAGACTAGACTACGGACTAGACTATAGACTAGACTACAGACTAGACTATAGACTAAACTATAGACTAGACTACAGACTAGACTATAGACTAGATTAGACTAGACTATAGACTAGATTATAGACCTAGACTATATCCTAGACTATAGACTAGACTATAGACTAGACTATAGACTAGACTATAGACTAGACTATAGACTAGACTATAGACTAGACTATAGACTAGACTATAGACAGACTATAGACTAGACTATAGACTAGACTATAGACTAGACTATAGACTAGACTATAGACTAGACTATAGACTAGACTATAGACTAGACTATAGACTAGACTATAGACTAGACTATAGACTAGACTATATACTAGACTATAGACTAGACTATAGACTATAGACTACTATAGACTAGACTATAGACTAGACTATAGACTAGACTATAGACTAGACTATAGACTAGACTATAGACTATAGACTAGACTATAGACTAGACTATAGACTAGACTATAGACTAGACTATAGACTAGACTATAGACTAGACTATAGACTAGACTATAGACTAGACTATAGACTAGACTATAGACTAGACTATAGACTAGACTATAGACTAGACTATAGACTAGACTATAGACTAGACTAGACTAGACTATAGACTAGACTATAGACTAGACTATAGACTAGACTATAGACTAGACTATAGACTAGACTATAGACTAGACTATAGACTAGACTATAGACTAGACTATAGACTAGACTATAGACTAGACTATAGACTAGACTATAGACTAGACTATAGACTAGACTATAGACTAGACTATAGACTAGACTATAGACTAGACTATAGACTAGACTATAGACTAGACTATCGACTAGACTATAGACTAGACTATATTAGACTAGACTATAGACTAGACTATAGACTAGACTATAGACTAGACTAGACTAGACTATAGACTAGACTATAGACTAGATTATAGACTAGACTTATAGACTAGACTATAGACTAGACTATAGACTAGACTATAGACTAGACTATAGACTAGACTATAGACTAGACTATAGACTAGACTATAGACTAGACTAATAGACAAGACTATAGACTAGACTATAGACTAGACTAGACTAGACTAGACTAACTATAGACAAGACTATAGACTAGACTATAGACTAGCACTATAGACTAGACTATAGACTAGACTATAGACTAGACTATAGACTAGACTATAGACTAGACTATAGACTAGACTATAGACTAGACTATAGACTAGACTATAGACTAGACTATAGACTAGACTATAGACTAGACTATAGACTAGACTATAGACTAGACTATAGACTAGACTATAGACTAGACTATAGACTAGACTATAGACTAGACTATAGACTAGACTATAGACTAGACTATAGACTAGACTATAGACTAGACTATAGACTAGACTATAGACTAGACTATAGACTAGACTATAGACTAGACTATAGACTAGACTATAGACTAGACTATAGACTAGACTATAGACTAGACTATAGACTAGACTATAGACTAGACTAGACTAGACTAGACTAGACTATAGACTAGACTATAGACTAGACTATAGACTAGACTATAGACTAGACTATAGACTAGACTATAGACTAGACTATAGACTAGACTATAGACTAGACTATAGACTAGACTATAGACTAGACTATAGACTAGACTATAGACTAGACTATAGACTAGACTATAGACTAGACTATAGACTAGACTATAGACTAGAACTATAGACTATAGACTATAGACTAAGACTAGACTATAGACTAGACTATAGACTAGACTAGTAGACTAGACTATAGACTAGACTATAGGACTAGACTATAGACTAGACTATAGACTAGACTATAGACTAGACTATAGACTAGACTATAGACTAGACTATAGACTAGACTATAGACTAGACTATAGACTAGACTATAGGACTAGACTATAGACTAGACTATAGACTAGACTATAGACTAGACTATAGACTAGACTATAGACTAGACTATAGACTAGACTATAGACTAAGACTATAGACTAGACTATAGACTAGACTATAGACTAGACTATAGACTAGACTATAGACTAGACTATAGACTAGGACTATAGACTAGACTATAGACTAAACTATAGACTAGACTATAGACTAGACTAGACTAGACTATAGACTAGACTATACACTAGACTATAGACTAGACTATAGTCTAGACTATAGACTAGACTATAGTCTAGACTATAGACTAGACTATAGTCTAGACTTTAGACTAGACTATAGAATAGACTATAGACTAAACAAGAGATTAGACTATAGACTAGACTATAGACTACACTATAGACTAGACTATAGACTAGACTATATATAATTAATATTACCACCCACTAAACGATAGGGTACCGCATCTGTAAGATCAGAGCTCATGATTGACTAGTCAATACTATATGATTGTAGGTGAACTGGCAAATGTTGAAGTTTTGCTGCCAGGTTTTTGCTTATTGCTGGCAGGTTCGCAAAAACTAAAATAAAACACAAACAAAACAAATAAATGAATAAAACAAACAATCAGATGAATGGACATACGGACAGACAACCAAAACAACACTTTAATTGGTTCAAACAATGGTAATTGTAATGGAAATTCAATTAAATGTTATTGCTGTAATTACAAACTGATAATACAGCATAACACTCTACAGCGTTCGGATGTGGCAACAATTTTCTTTAATTGCCACAAGTAATTGCATGTTATCATTAAACATGGAATTCCCTATTGAAATCAATCAGAGTCTCTCTCTAAATTCAAAGCATGCCTTTATAAATTATATGGAATTTTTTTGTTTTCTTTCTTATTATTATTACTACAGATGCATCTCGGCTATGAATATATCAACCCATGTTTAGTTTGGGTTGGTTCTGGTCATATGGATATATTGTTTTTTTCTATCTCCAGCTTAAATGTTGATTGTAAAAATGAAATATAAATTGAATAGAGTAGAAGAAAAAACATCGACAATAAATTGTAGCAAGGCAAGCAAGTTAAAAAAAAAAAAACAATATTAACCGTAATAAAAGATGTGCAACAGACGGTTAGTCAAGCAAACAACTGCCATAAAAAATTTTGCAGTTTTTTTAAATTTTTTTGTAGCAAAAATATAAAAATAAATAGAAGTTTCCAACAACTGCACAAGAACAACATAACAAACACATCACAAATGATCTAACGAAATAAAATTATTAGGCGGTATTTTCTTCGTATGATGAAGAATCAGCTAGAACTATAAAATATCTAAAGTATAAAACTTAAAATCGCGTGCCAAACACTCTATTTAAACACATACGATTACAACAACAAAACATCAGGTATGGCTACAACATCCCAACACATTACAAACAATACAACCCCATTTTATAATCATCATAAAGATTTACATCATTCTTCACAAAAACAACAACTCCTTGATCGAACAGGTCCAATGGGAAATGTGGTCGAAAAGAAGAGCGTCAGAATATCGGAGAACACATACAATTTTTTTAAGTACCAATTTAGTTAGAAATCCATAAATTTACAAATTTTTAAATCATGAGAACCCCGCAAGGGTTTGATATATCGAACATCTTTCATTACAATCTGCAGAGAACTAGAACAGAACTGAAAGACAGACTGAACTAGAACTGAACTAGAACTGAACTAGAACTGAACTAGAACTGAACTAGAACTGAACTAGAACTGAACTAGAACTGAACTAGAACTGAACTAGAACTGAACTAGAACTGAACTAGAACTGAACTAGAACTGAACTAGAACTGAACTAGAACTGAACTAGAACTGACTACTAGAACTGAACTTAGAACTGAACTAGAACTGAACTAGAACTGAACTAGAACTGAACTAGAACTGAACTAGAACTGAACTAGAACTGAACTAGAACTGAACTAGAACTGACTAGAACTGAACTAGAACTGAACTAGAACTGAATAGAACTGAACTAGAACTGAACTAGAACTGAACTAGAACTGAACTAGAACTGAACTAGAACTGAACGAGACTGAACTAGAACTGAACTAGAACTGAACTAGAACTGAACTAGAAACTGAACTAGAACTGAACTAGAACTGAACTAGAACTGAACTAGAACTGAAACTAGAACTGAACTAGAACTGAACTAGAACTGAACTAGAACTGAACTAGAACCGAACTAGAAGCTGAACTAGAACTGAACTAGAACTGAACTAGAACTGAACTAGAACTGAACTAGTAACTGAACTAGAACTGAACTAGAACTTAACTAGAACTGAACTAGAACTGAACTAGAACTGAACTAGAACTGAACTAGAACTGAACTAGAACTGACTAGAACTGAACTAGAACTGAACTAGATGAACTAGAACTGACTAGAACTGAACTAGACTGAACTAGACTGACTAGAACTGAACTAGAACTGAACTAGAACTGAACTAGAACTGAACTAGAACTGAACTAGAACTGAACTAGAACTGAACTAGAACTGAACTAGAACTGAACTAGAACTGACTAGAACTGAACTAGAACTGAACTAGAACTGAACTAGAACTGAACTAGACTGAACTAGAACTGAACTAGAACTGAACTAAGAACTGAACTAGAACTGAACTAGAACTGAACTGAACTTGAACTAGAACTGAACTAGAAACTGAACTAGAACTGAACTAGAACTGAAACTAGAACTGAACTAGAACTGAAACTCGAACTGAAATAGAACTGAATCTAGAACTGAACTAGAACTGAACTAGAACTGACACTAGAACTGAACTAGAACCTGAACTAGAAACTGAACTAGACTGAAACTAGAACTGAACGAGAACTGAAACTAGTAACTGAACTAGAGTGAACTAGAACTGAACTAGAACTGAACTAGACCTAACTAGAACTGAACTAGAACTGAACTAGAATCTGAACTAGAACTGAACTAGAACTGGAACTAGTAACTGAACTAGAACTGAACTAGAACTGACTAGAACTGAACTAGAACTGAACTAGACTGACTAGACTGAACTCGGAACTGAACTAGAACGGAACTAGAACTGAACTAGAACCTGAACTAGAACTGAACTTAGAACTGAACTAGAAGAAAACTGAAACTAGAACTGACTAGAACTGAACTAGAACTGAACTAGAACCTGACTAGAACTGAACTAGAACTGAAACTAGAACTGAACAAGAACTGAACTAGAACTGAACTAGAACTGAAACTAGAACTGAACGAAACTGAACTAGAACTGAACTAGAACTGAACTAGAACTGAACTAGAACTGAACTAGAACTGAACTAGAACTGAACTAGAACTGACTAGAACTGAACTAGAACTGAACTAGAACTGACTTGAACTGAACTAGAACTGAACTAGAACTGAACTAGACTGTACTAGAACTGTACTAGAACTGAACTAGAACTGAACTATAATGAACTAGAACTGAACTAGAACTGAACTAGAACTGAACTAGAACTGAACCTAGAACTGAACTAGAACTGAACTAGAACTGACTAGAACTGAACTAGAACTGAACTAGAACTGAACTAGAACTGAACTAGAACTGACTAGAACTGAACTAGAACTGAACTAGAACTGAACTAGAACTGAACTAACTGAACTAGAACTGAACTAGAACTGAACTAGACTGAACTAGAACTGAACTAGAACTGAACTAGAACTGAACTAGAACTTGAACTAGAACTGAACTAGAACTGAACTAGAACTGAACTAGAACTTAACTAGAACTGAACTAGAACTGAACTTGAACTGAACTAGAACTGAACTAGAACTGAACTAGAACTGAACTAGAACTGAACTAGAACTGAACTAGAACTGAACTAGAACTGAACTAGAACTGAACTAGAACTGAACTAGAACTGAACTAGAACTGAACTAGAACTGAACTAGAACTGAACTAGAACTGAACTAGAACTGAACTAGAACTGAACTAGAACTGAACTAGAACTGAACTAGAACTGAACTAGAACTGAACTAGAACTGAACTAGAACTGAACTAGAACTGAACTAGAACTGAACTAGAACTGAACTAGAACTGAACTTGAACTGAACTAGAACTGAACTAGAACTGAACTAGAACTGTACTAGAACTGTACTAGAACTGAACTAGAACTGAACTAGAACTGAACTAGAACTGAACTAGAACTGAACTAGAACTGAACTAGAACTGAACAAGAACTGAACTAGAACTGAACTAGAACTGAACTAGAACTGAACTAGAACTGAACTAGAACTGAACTAGAACTGAACTAGAACTGAACTAGAACTGAACTAGAACTGAACTAGAACTGAACTAGAACTGAACTAGAACTGAACTAGAACTGAACTAGAACTGAACTAGAACTGAACTAGAACTGAACTAGAACTGAACTAGAACTGAACTAGAACTGAACTAGGACTGAAATAAACTGAAATGGAACTGAACTAGAACTTACTTCTTAACAAAACTTACTTGACTTTTATAAATGTTTTTAATCTACACAGATCCATTCCAATTGGGTCCATTTGCCTTCTACAAACACTCATAAGCAAGTGTAAGTGATGCGTTATTTTACTTAGACCAAAAATAGAGTATAGTAAGGATTGGATAACACAAGTCGACAAATGTTATAAAAAAGTTAAAACATTGACTAAAGTATTCTTTTCTAAAGGATTAAGCTATGCTGAATCCGATCTTCGCCATATTTGAGGCGTTGTACCAGTGCGAAGTCACTTTTATTGATAATATATATTATGTCGTCTGAGATTCATATCTACTCAATACAAGATAGATCTTTAATCTATGTTATATGTATGTTGTTTTATCATTTAGATACCTTAGACAGACAATTTAAAAAACCTTAATTTAAGAAAAAATTTCAACTTCAAAACCCTTACATAATTGGCAATATTAGGATTCTTCAGTTTAAACCCTTAGAATCCCCTTGGAATCCCTGAATTATGTATTTGTGGGCATGTGTAATCAAATGCAGAGGAAGATGATGATGACGATGTTTACTATTATTATATCTTTCAAGAACTTTATGCAGCTGCATCAGTTTAAAGCTTGTTTATACTCGCACATATTTTAAAGAAGCTTTAGAAAAACTTCAAACACACACATTTCCAGTTTTGAGGAAAACGTATTTATGAACGAAATTGCAGTAAGTGACAGGCAGTGAAGTATCGCCTGCCTAGTTGTGTTGCCTTGGATAAATGCCTGACAACTAAGCCATCCATGCATCTTCAGCTAAACTGAGGAATGACAGACAAACGTATGGACGGACAGTTGAATAGTCAAACGTTTATTCAAGCAGAATGTATGACTATTTTGGTAGTTTATCAAACTGTCCGAATAGCTAGCTTGTTGGTCGGCCTGCTGCCTGTCTGCCTGCTAATCTAGATGACTAGATGATGAACTACATTTATGTTTGGACACAGTAACAATCATTTTTTTTGGGCAAAAGCAAACACAGGAAGCTTGTTTTGTCAGTGAAGCATTGATATTAACATCATGCTGTGTATGTGGTTGGAATTTTTGCATTCAGTGACAATTGTGTGGTCATAATTTGTGAATGGTGGAAGACAAATTTTCGTCGTGGTCAGTAGCTTTAATCCAAGGCAATTTCTTTTAATTAAAAAATAAAATAAAAAACTTGATTGTATTTAGCCATGTCAGAGAATTAGTACGAGTTGTCCGCACTATTTAAGTAAGCAACTGGCTAAATTTCTGGCAGAAGTTAGTAGGTTAAATAGTTAAAAAATAAAAATATTACTTTAGATTTTGGGTAAAATTCAGCTGGACCTGCTTTCTTCGTTCTTTCATCTACAGAAAAGTCTTGAAACTATTTATGATATCATCACCGCCTCGAATTTCATTTAGTCATACATTTAACACTTTGTATAATAAAATCTCTTAATTTTTTGCATATTTACAATAAATTAAAAATTGGTTTTATTAAAATCAGTCATAAAACAAAAGAACCGATTTTAATGACATTAATTTTTTAATTATTTATTTAAGAAATAATAAAAATGTTATGGCACGTTTTACAAATAACAATGTTTTTATAGTATACAGTGGGACAATAGACATGAACTGAACTAAGTAGAACTGAACTAGAACTGAACTAGAACTGAACTAATGAACTAGAACTGAACTAGAACTGAACTAGAACTGAACTAGAACTGAACTAGAACTGAACTAGAACTGAACTAGAACTGAACTAGAACTGAACTAGAACTAGAACTGAACTAGAACTGAACTAGAACTGAACTAGAACTGAACTAGAACTGAACTAGAACTTAACTAGAACTGAACTAGAACTGAACTAGAACTGAACTAGAACTGAACTAGAACTCAACTAGAACTGAATTAGAACATAACTAGAATTGATCTACAACAGAACTACAACTGAATTTCCAATAAAAACTCCTTCTTTATTGATGATCAACTTGTTCTGTAGTATAAAATCAAAATTATTTGTAATCTGTCCCACTGTCAGTGTGACTCTAATGAGAAATTAGTTTAGCATATTTTTAAATACTGGTGACAATTTAAACTATTTTAACGGCTTTATTCGTAGCGAACAGGTTGAAATGGCGCTGAGGTTGATCCACTTTTAAAGAAATTTGTAGAATAATTGTGACCGTGATTGACGTCACCATAAAAAGGTATAAAATTTGTATTTTTCTCATCTGGTTAAATTTTGATATTCTACTTTCAGAATGTAATTAATAATGTTGATAATAATTATGCTATTAAAAGTATATATAACACGTTTTATAATTTTTAAAAATTAATTTAAAAATTAAATAATATTATTCTTACAGTTATAATATATTAATGCCCCTCTAAAAGTCATTTAAGTTACTGCTATATATATTTTATTTTAGTTTAATAATTATAAATCTTTACAAATTTACATAAATAACTTTAATCATTTAAAATTAATTAATTATGCACGTGTTTATGTTAAAAGGTGTTTCGAAAATATTTTAATATTACTGCTAATCATTGATAAACTTTGACACGCTCCACTTCGTTTAACTGTATAAAGTTCGATACAGAAAATTCTATATTATGTACCAATTATACATATTAGCATTTTTATTAATTTATAGTTTACATATTTTTTAAAAAGTCTAAAATATTTCATATGTGGCCTTTAATTTGCATTCAAATTTATTCCGACTAGTGTGTAGCATGTTGAAGTTTTTATTAACTAATTATAACAAATTTAATAACTAACAATCGTAAAATATTTATAATAAGCTTTAAATATTACGAACATAAAAGTCATAGATTAGCGGGAGAACCTTATGCTACTTAGGAGAACTTCAAGGAAGGCGTCTTAGAGAAAAAAATTTGAATTTAATATAGGTTTTTATCTATAAATATTTTTATCAAATATAAGAACCTCTAGGGAATTTATCGTTAGGCTTATGAGAAATACTGCAGTCAACAAGGATATAGTCTATAGTCTAGTCTATAGTCTAGTCTATAGTCTAGTCTATAGTCTAGTCTATAGTCTAGTCTATAGTCTAGTCTATAGTCTAGTCTATAGTCTAGTCTAGTCTATAGTCTAGTCTATAGTCTAGTCTATAGTCTAGTCTATAGTCTAGTCTATAGTCTAGTCTATAGTCTAGTCTATAGTCTAGTCTATAGTCTAGTCTATAGTCTAGTCTATAGTCTAGTCTATAGTCTAGTCTATAGTCTAGTCTATAGTCTAGTCTATAGTCTAGTCTATAGTCTAGTCTATAGTCTAGTCTATAGTCTAGTCTATAGTCTAGTCTATAGTCTAGTCTATAGTCTAGTCTATAGTCTAGTCTATAGTCTAGTCTATAGTCTAGTCTATAGTCTAGTCTATAGTCTAGTCTATAGTCTAGTCTATAGTCTAGTCTATAGTCTAGTCTATAGTCTAGTCTATAGTCTAGTCTATAGTCTAGTCTATAGTCTAGTCTATAGTCTAGTCTATAGTCTAGTCTATAGTCTAGTCTATAGTCTAGTCTATAGTCTAGTCTATAGTCTAGTCTATAGTCTAGTCT
Source organism: Lucilia sericata (assembly GCF_015586225.1). Lineage (NCBI taxonomy): Eukaryota > Metazoa > Arthropoda > Insecta > Diptera > Calliphoridae > Lucilia > Lucilia sericata. The sequence goes on along the minus strand of NW_023996325.1, from coordinate 22,722 downwards.
ATAGTCTAGTCTATAGTCTAGTCTATAGTCTAGTCTATAGTCTAGTCTATAGTCTAGTCTATAGTCTAGTCTATAGTCTAGTCTATAGTCTAGTCTATAGTCTAGTCTATAGTCTAGTCTATAGTCTAGTCTATAGTCTAGTCTATAGTCTAGTCTATAGTCTAGTCTATAGTCTAGTCTATAGTCTAGTCTATAGTCTAGTCTATAGTCTAGTCTATAGTCTAGTCTATAGTCTAGTCTATAGTCTAGTCTATAGTCTAGTCTATAGTCTAGTCTATAGTCTAGTCTATAGTCTAGTCTATAGTCTAGTCTATAGTCTAGTCTATAGTCTAGTCTATAGTCTAGTCTATAGTCTAGTCTATAGTCTAGTCTATAGTCTAGTCTATAGTCTAGTCTATAGTCTAGTCTATAGTCTAGTCTATAGTCTTGTCTCTAGTCTAGTCTATAGTCTAGTCTATAGTCTAGTCTATAGTCTAGTCTATAGTCTAGTCTATAGTCTAGTCTATAGTCTAGCCTATAGTCTAGCCTATAGTCTAGTCTATAGTCTAGTCTATAGTCTAGTCTATAGTCTAGTCTATAGTCTAGTCTATAGTCTAGTCTATAGTCTAGTCTATAGTCTAGTCTATAGTCTAGTCTATAGTCTAGTCAATAGTCTAGTCTATAGTCTAGTCAATAGTCTAGCCTATAGTCTAGTCTAAAGTCTAGTCTATAGTCTAGTCTATAGTCTAGTCAATAGCCTAGTCAATAGTCTAGTCTATTGTCTAGTCTATGGACTAGTCTATAGTCTAGTCTATAGTCTAGACTATAGACTAGTCTATAGTCTAGTCCATAGTCTAGTCTATAGTCTAGTCTATAGTCTAGTCTATAGTCTAGTCTAGTCTATAGTCTAGTCTATAGTCTAGTCTATAGTCTAGTCTATAGTCTAGTCTATAGTCTAGTCTATAGTCTAGTCTATAGTCTAGTCTATAGTCTAGTCTATAGTCTAGTCTATAGTCTAGTCTATAGTCTAGTCTATAGTCTAGTCTATAGTCTAGTCTATAGTCTAGTCTATAGTCCTAGTCTATAGTCTAGTCTATAGTCTAGTCTATAGTCTAGTCTATAGTCTAGTCTATAGTCTAGTCTATAGTCTAGTCTATAGTCTAGTCTATAGTCTAGTCTATAGTCTAGTCTATAGTCTAGTCTATAGTCTAGTCTATAGTCTAGTCTATAGTCTAGTCTATAGTCTAGTCTAGTCTTAGTCTAGTCTATAGTCTGTCTATAGTCTAGTCTATAGTCTAGTCTATAGTCTAGTCTATAGTCTAGTCTATAGTCTAGTCTATAGTCTAGTCTATAGTCTAGTCTATAGTCTAGTCTATAGTCTAGTCTATAGTCTAGTCTATAGTATAGTCTATAGTCTAGTCTATAGTCTAGTCTATAGTTAGTCTATAGTCTAGTCTCTAGCTAGTCTATGTCTAGTCTAGTCTAGTCCATAGTCTAGTTATAGTCTAGTCCATAGTCTAGTCTATAGTCTAGTCCATAGTCTAGTCTACTAGTCTAGTCCATAGTCTAGTCTATAGTCTAGTCTATAGTCTAGTCTATAGTTAGTCTAAGTCTAGTCTATAGTCTAGTCTATAGTCTAGTCCATAGTCTAGTCTATAGTCTAGTCTATAGTCTAGTCTATAGTCTAGTCTATAGTCTAGTGTATAGTCTAGTCTATAGTCCAGTCTATAGTCCAGTTCTATAGTCTAGTCTATAGTCTAGTCTATCAGTCTAGTCTATGGTCTAGGTCTATAGTCTAGTCTAGTCTATAGTCTAGTCTATAGACTATAGTCTAGTCTATAGTCTAGTCTATAGTTTATAGTCTAGTCTATAGTCTAGTCTATAGCTTAGTCTATAGTCTAGTCTATAGTCTAGTCTATAGTCTAGTCTATAAGTCTAGTCTAATGTCTAGGTCTATAGTCTAGTCTATAGTCTAGTCATAGTTATCTAAGTCTAGTCTATAGGTCTAGTCTATAGTCTAGTCTATAGTCCTAGTCTATAGTCTAGTCTATAGTCTAGTCTATAGTCTAGTCTATAGTCTCGTCTGTAGTCTAGTCTAATAGTTTAGGTCTATAGTCCTAGTCTATAGTCTAGTCTATAGTCTAGTCTATACTCAAGTTCTATAGTCTAGTCTATAGTCTATTCTATAGTCTAGTCTAGTCTATAGTCTAGTCTGTAGTCTAGTCTATAGTCTAGTCTATAGTCTAGTCTATAGTTCTAGTCTATATTCTAGTCTATAGTCTAGTCTATTGTCAAGTCTATAGTCTAGTCTATAGTCTAGTCTATAGTCTAGTCTATGGTCTAGTCTATAGTCTAGTCTATAGTCTAGTCTTTATTCTAGTCTTTATTCTAGTCTTTAATCTAGTCTATAGTCTAGGCTTAGTTTATAGTATAATCTATAGTGTAGCCTATAATCTGGTAGTCTAGTCTATAGTCTAGTCAATAGTTTATTCTATAGTCTAATCTATAGTATATTCAATAGTCTATGGTCTAGTCTATAGCCTAATCTATAGTCTATTCAATAGTACTTATAATACATTACAACTTTATTTAACTCAATATATAAATATCTTTATTTCATGAGAAATTATATTTACAATTCAGATTCTAGTTCACTTTGCTTATTAAATAAAATCTATCTTTTCCATTCCATAAATATGTATATCCATCATCTAAAATAAAAATCTGCCAATTTCATACGCAAACACACCTTTTTTCCTGTTTCCTTTTTGCACTTATATATTAAACATAAAATTAAGAAACTACCAAAAAAAAAATCTACACCTTCACTTATTCCCACGCTTTAATATCCTGTTCTACTATTTCTATTAAGTAAACTAGAAATCTCAACAACAAAAGATCTAAGTAAGACAGGCAAAACTAGTTATAGACACGCATGCGTAGTAAATAAATCCTTACGCCCTTGTAAAAATCATATTTCTCAAAAAGGGCAAAACAATGAAAAATGTGCACATGCGCAAAGGCATTCTATGACATGTCATTATCATTGTTAGTGCCAGTCGGTAGACACATCATTATCATAAAATATAGAAAACTATAATAAAAAGGAAAGTAAACACATTTTTAAAATATAAAGTAAATACTAGACCTTTGTATCGAATTGCAAAGGTTTCTTATTATTAACAAACCCTTAAAAGGACAAGTTTGCAAATACTATTAACGAAAAATCAACAAAAGATAATTTGCAAAGCCCAGGGAGTTATCAGTTTGCAAGATATTCTTTAAAATCCTTAAGTATTTTCAAATAACACGTAGTTTTTGGTTAGTCTTACCATAAAGAGATTAAGTTGGGCTAGTAAGGCAAAGATTGCATAAAATTCGTTTTGAAACCCATTAATCCCTTATACCTTTATCATCAGGTCTTATTTTAAAAGTAAGAGTTTTAGTTACTAAATATTGTAGTAAGCGCTACCTGTGGGCTATTTCATTGTTGAACTGACCCTTGCTTTTCCTTAATGAGTTGTCATTGTTATCTTTGTTAAATGTATAGTATTGTACCTTTTGTTATCTCAATATGTCCACTTTGAGAAAATGAAAAGTGTGTCAATTATCATAATTAAAATTGGATTAGGAAGGCTTTCATTTGGATAAGATATGCGAAAAGTGAAAGTTAAAGTGAAATTAAATTATAACTTCTAAAATGTATATTTACACGAAAAGGAAATACACTTTGATCTAAACAAGTATTAGCAGATGAATAAGCAGATGAGCGAGACGATATACATACAACGAACCAAGCCCAGCGATTCCCGAATACCACATCTCAACCGGAAAAATTAAGCAGGATAAATGGGTTAATCATTTAAAAAGATGTAACCTTATCTCCGGAACCTTTAAGGGAATAGTGCTTGAACTATTTTACACCCCGAAAGAAGTAAGATGAGAAGAAGTATCGTTCGGAAGGAATACGATCTTCGAGTTATTGCCAGTCCTTAAGTTTTACAACGAGCGAGGTTATAGAGGTCACAGGAGATGTTAAAACATCTAAAGCTAGTGACACCATCTGGTCCATATTCATGCTAAAAAATTGGAATGAACCGGAAATTGAGTATCTCAACAAAGTCCTCAGTGTGTCAATATCAATCCTGATAATACACGAAGTCTGGACAGTGCATAGTATTGTTCACTTATCACAACGAGGGAGAATCCCTGGTTTTCTTCTGCTAAGGCACTTGAGGTTCTAATACTCCCTTAATAACAACAATTTCTTCATCCAGCAGACTATCAACTTGAATTGCGTTTAAGACACAACACAAGAACAACTGTAACCGACAGTACCTCACAAATTTGCCACTCCCTTAATAAAGCACGACCATATTAAATTATCCAATTATCAAAAATTTTCCAACATCCAATCTCGCCGATAACTCCAAGAAGTGGCTAGTGAACTATATATATATATGCGGACTACAGTTTTTTGTGGAGTTCAGAAATCCTTAGTACTACTATACTAAACTGAGAGATACCCAAAGGTAAAGTTTTTTCGTCAATCCTTCCAATAGCTCCAAAGAACGTCCAAATAATATCTTACGCCGATGACTCTTCGAAATTGGTATTGATGATCTTTTGCGATATGATAAACAGTTACCTAAGTGACCTTTCTAGTTTCATTCATTAAATTCTCAAGCATTTTTACCTACAATATCCTCAGTAACTCTCTCTGGACTAGATTTGACAATTGATGTGGAATTCGTGTAAAATTTTATCCCCATATGGTTATTTGTTAATGTTCGTGTAAAAGATTTTCGGAAGTGGATTCTATATGAACCGATTTTGCTGATTTTCAGTAGCAATCTTCTTGAAATCATGTCTGATAAAATTATTGAATATTCGGATCTCGCAGATATCTGGAGTCTTTTCTCCCTGATGAACTTCCCCCATCTTGGTGTGATTGCTTGAACTACCAAAACCTTTAGTCTGCCGGGATTATAAACTGGTGGTGTTAAATGTATACTCGACCTTTCCTTGCTATGATTTTACCTTGGGTCGAACCAGAGAGCCACTTAATTTGATACCAAGGGAACCGGTACAAGACAAAGTCCGAAACTCTGCCTAGTAAGTTTCGGACTTTGTCTTGTCCCGGCTATTAAAGAGATCAGGGGTTGGGGCAGGGGTTTAAACTCAAATTCGATGGAAGAGAATGTGGGTTGAAAGACTGATACACGGTGAAATCTATATTTCGGGATAAGTCCGTACTATTGCCGAAAAAGTCGGCAGATAATACGAAGAGGACTGCCAGTGGGGCTAAGCTTTGAAAATCAGTTGGAGTCAAATGTAATGATGTGGTATCGAAGTAGGAATATGCGGACCACACCAACCCGATTTCCTAGAGTGAATGATTCGGATGTTTTTCTCTATAAATGCGTGAAAAATTGAGAAGTTAGTTGGGTTGAATGGTGTTTAATGTAAGTTATCTTATACAAGTGATACCACTCAATTTTCCTTGTCAAGGTATTGTTAAAGATTTACTCTCTTCATTTCAGAATTACCACAGTTCTCTGTGTTCTCAGTGCGCAAGAACTTGCCTTTGCTTTTTTTAGGGTTTCCTACTTCGGTCTCTGTTACATTAGACTTACCACAGTTCTCTGTGTTTTCAGTGCGTAAGAACTAGTATTTGGCTTGACGGCTTCCTACTTCGATCTACCGATTACGTCTCAAGGTCCTGCTGCCGAACAGAGGCTATCCCATATGCACGAAAGTTTTGGTTTTCCATATAGAAGGTTATGCAATGGTCAAGCGATTAGATAGCTCGAGTATTTTAGCATAGCGCTTAAACACGGACCGGCAGAAGCCGAACTATATGATAAGTAGCCTACTTATATTTTAAATAATTTTCAGAAGTTCCCGGCTCAAGTCCAGACAAGACACTGAAAAACACCGAGACACGTAAACTTAACTTCGATTCCTAGAATCTAGTGACATACTCGATTTTGAAAGATTATGTCAGAATAAGGAGCTATATACACTTTGAAGTTTGTTAGGTTTTAATCAATTCTACTTTCCGTCAAAGTTGTATTAAAAATAACATTTAGGATCACTACAGTACCGGGTGCATAGTCCACCATCAAATAACCCCTTATTAGCAGACATTCTATATAAATTTATCATTTTAATAAAACCACCTTTAAAAAACTTCGGAGCGTAAATTGTTCACTAAACATAATATCATCACATAAAACAAGAGAGGGCGTTAGTTTTTATTATTTAACTGACCATAAATCTTTATCAAATTCTAGGAAATTACACCCTGTATCAACTAACACAACTTACACTACTATTTACAAACTCGTGCGTCATGTAAGTATCTAACGGTTAACAGTGCGTAATGATGACTACTTAAGTGCAAACCTAGAATTTATTTATAACAAACACAAAAATATTTCAAATACTTACTTAGTATGTAATAAAAAAATAACTATATATATATTGTTTATGCCCACTTGATTTCTAAGATTTCTTGCAATAGAAAGCACGTGCCCTAATAACTTTTAACGTCTAAGAAAAACGAAAAGTTGATGACCACATTTTACATATATATAAAAAACTTTACTTCAAATCTATTATTTAATTTAATTGCAGCAAAGTAAGTTCTTAGTAATAACACCCATAACTTTATGCCAGAATTATTATAGAATATTTTGAATTAACTACAATTGTTGCTGGATAATTGTAGATATGTTTGAATAATGATTGTAGAAATGTTTAAACAAAAACAAATACTTACTTCAGTGAAATAATTTTTGCTCCACAAAACATAGATATACCAGATTGATGTATTAAGTTGTTAGACTTCAGTGAACACGGGCTAAATGTTGTATGAGCAATATTTGAATGATTATAATGGCGAAGATGATGATGATGAAGATGGGAGTAGTAAATAGTATGAGGTTTTCGCTGAATGGTGTAAGAGGCACCTGCTGATTAGGTAGGTACTTTAGTATCCAAAAATTCCCTGTAAAAAGAAAATTTCCCAAAAAAATTTTCTATAAAAAACTGTTTTCAAAAAATTTCTATAAAATGAAAATTTATCAAAAAATTGTCTATAAAAAGAAAATCTATATATACATATAAAAATGAAAGTGTGTTTGTATGTATGTTTGCTTGTTTGTTTGTACTTTATAGGCTGCTAAACGGCTGGACCGATTTTCCTGAAATTTTCACAGTTTCTTCCTGTATGTGTGGAAGGAACTATTGGCTACTTTTTATGTTGAAATTTCAAGTGGGCGATGTTCCACGGCCACGGCAACTTTAGTATCAATATAATTATTTAAGACAAAAAGTGGGCGGAATAGCATTAGGGGGCGTGTCACCTCCCATATAAATTAAATACAAAAATTCGTTTATCTTGGAAACTATTACAGTTAGAATATTAAAAATTTGCAAGAGTAACTTTAAAATCCATGTAAACATTTTGGGAAATAAATTGGCGAACTATCCATGAGGGGAGCAGCACCTCCCATATTAATACAATACAAAAATTAGTTTATCTGGGAAACTAATTGAACTAAATTCTTCAAATTTTGCACTAAGAACTTAAATATTCATCTGAACATTTTGGAACATGGGGGGGGCTTGGAGCCCCCATATAAATTAAATAGAAAAATTCGTATATCTGAGAAACTATTAGAGCTAGAATCTTCAAATTTTAATTGAAGAACTTTGACATTCATGTGAACATTCAGAGAATAATGGGCGGACTTTCAATGGGGAGCTTGGCACCTCACATATGAATTAAATACAAAATTTCGCTTATCAGGGAAACTAATAGAACAAGATTATTCAAATTTAGCAAGAAGAACTTTCTTAGACATATGAACATTTTGAAGAAAAAAGGGCGGACTTTCATCGGGGGGTTGTGAGTTCCCATATGAATTAAATAGAAAAATTCGTATATCTGAGAAACTATTAGAGCTAGAATATTCAAATTCTACATGAAGATCTTTGACATTCATGTGAACATTTAGAGAATAAAGGACGGACTTTCAATGGGGTCTTGGCACCCCATTTGGCAAATTTCGTATATCTGGGAAAATATTACATTTTTTTTTAAATTTGTCATCGATTACATTAAAATCTTAATTAACGTTCGGAAAAAATGTATCTCTGGAAAACATTACAGTTAGAATCTTCAAAATTATTAAGAAGATTTTTTATTTATATTGCTTTTAAGGTAGCAAAGCACACTGGGTATAGATAGTTTTCTATAAAAATGAAATTTTATCCAAAATTATCGAATATATTTTAATTACCTACTCATGTCTTACCAAAATCTATTTAATCAAGTTCAATACAATCTCGTTATTTGATGGGTTCTTAAAACCAACCACTAACAGCCGCCATTAAAGTTATAGTTTGGAGAAAAAACCACTTAAAATCAATTATTGTAAGTTTAAAAAATACTAAACTTTTGTTTAGTATTTAACTAGTCAATATACTACAAATATTTTCTTTATATTAAAAATCTTCACGAAGATCGATTACTTTTAATGATCCGTAATCTCATATTCAGTAGTCATCTCATTTATATGGCTGCATTTTTATATAAAAGTAATAAAAACTTTTAATTTTATAGACCCTCACTGCAGGTGATGAGTTTAAGTTTTAGAACAGAAAAACGATTATATTTAGTTCTAGTCTGAATATTTTTATTTTATGTTTAGAATATATCACAACAGGAGTCAGCGCACTAGGCTGGCTCTAGACCACCCAAAATGTTCAAATATTAATTGAAAATCCGTATGCATTAAGCTTATCAGGAAAATCTATTTTAAACCGATAAATGATTTTTTATTATTTTTCAATAAAAAATATTTATAACCGGTTATACCATATCGAATAAAGGAGTATACCCTCGTAAAATTATAAGACTTCAGTAGTACCCTAGCTTTAATAATCGTCTATTGCTATACGGCTCCTTTCTTGCCTTAGATATTCATGTGGATAGTAAGGTTACTCGTACAGTCGAAAGTCAAAAGTGTGGAGGTTTTTCTATAAGTATAGCACCTAAGTTCAAAATCTTCTGTTATCTCTTATCGATCAAGTTCGATTGTCAATATTTTTTTTTTTTCGAAAATTGTTCGAGTATGATCCGTTTCCACTCGTCAAAGTGTTATCTGGGTTAGGACTGTGGTAAATGCAATTAAGAAGAAATTTTGAACTTACGTTCAAGAGGATGTAAACTCTACATCTCACTCGACATTAGCGATGGCGTAAATTGTATCTTAGAAAGCATTGCAGACACTAATCAATCTGATGGAGACCAAGTCCAATCTCCTACGTAATCCTATGCAGTTTTTAACCGTTATTGTATACTGTGACTCTATCTGATTCAGAAGATCGTATCCATGCTTAGTGAACAAAATAGTCTAACTCGTATAAGATATTGTCATATCCAGATGGGATCAATACGCTCGATTCTCGAAATCTGAGAGCTGAGTTAGCAGGAAAACACTTAATAAAGCTTCAAGGTTTACAGTATTACATTTGATAAATGAACCGTAGATCTTAATATGTCTTCTAATCATTATGTCCATCCAGTTTTCTTGTAAGAATTGCTGATACAGAGAGTCGTTTCATTATACTCTAGTAATTGGAGCTTTGAGTCCCAATTTACACCAAAGTATTTGACTTCCCTTGAAAATTTTGAAATTTAACCATCCCGTCGATTCCTTAAAAATTCTGAGATTTATATTTTGTGGTAAAAAGTACATGATAATAATTATCCAAAGAATAATTTCAAGGGATATTTTAACGTTGGAAGAAATTTGTCTTTGATAAGGACTTCGCAGGCTTTGTACCTCAAGATAACTTCACACATTCCTTTCAATCGAGTTCAATATCTTGAAGGGTTTTTGCCACTGACTTTCCTTTTTGGGTTGCGTGTTGCTGCTGCTGACATGGATATCTCGCTTTGGGAATGAATTTTGTCTCTCTTCATTACCTTTAATAAGCTGAAAAGTATGAAATATGCAACCTGCCTTAGAATTTTATAGTGCAGGAATTTTACGGGATTGTGGGACACCGCAAGGTATTCTTAATTATTCCTTCTCGTTTTCCCAACAACTCCGCAAGTTTGTATGAAAGCGCTACCGCCCGGAGGAATCTGAGAAAGTGCCGACGCTGTGTTTACTAAATATCAACAGAACTATTATTTTATACCCTTTTGGCCATTATTGCCCCCCTTAAAGCATGTCACCTTAGTGAACCACCCTCGCCTTGGTGTTATTGCATTCCCAGCGTATAGAGATACTATTGTTATCTCTATTCCATTGAGACTATATACTGTTGTAGTCATTTGACTTGCGATCTCAACAGATAACCAAACAACCCAATCTTTAAGATATGAACATGCTCTTAATGATTGGAATTCCGGAATAAGTTTTCGATACAGTTACCGAGACAACAGGACTCTACAGAGGAGTGACTTTGAGACTAAATGTGGTTCATTACCGTTTCCCAACAACCCCGCAAGTTTATATGAAAGCGCTACCACCTGGAGAAGTCTGAGAAAGGTCCTTTCGTCGACACTGTGTTTTCTGGATATCAACAGAACTATTTCCTGATAAACTCTGAACATTATTGTCTCCCTTGAGGTGAACCATTCTCACATTGGTGTAATTGCACTGCCAGCGTATAGAGATACTGACTTGCGATCTCAACAGATAACCAAACAACCCAATCTTTAAGATATGGACAATGCTCTTAATGATTGCAATTTCGAGATAAGACCATCGATACTTTTGCCGAGATAACAGGACTATACAGAGAAGATAGTGTGAGACTAAATATTAGGAATGAGTTCAAGAAATGAGATGTCGAAGGAATCAGTGATTGCGTCGAAAGTTTTCGATGCTGTTGCCGTGACAACAGTATTCCACAGAGGAGTGACTGTAAGACTATGTGTTAGAAATTGTCTCCCTTGAGTGGAACCATACTCACATTGGTGTTATTGCACTCCCAGAGTAAAGAGATAATATCGATATCTCTATTCCAATGGGACTATATACTGTTGTAGCCATTTGACTTGCGATCTCAACAGATAACCAAACAACCCAATCTTTAAGATATGAACATGCTCTTAATGATTGGAATTTCGGGAAAAGGTTTCGATACTATTGCCGAGATAACAGTACTCCACAGAGGAGTGACTGTGAGACTAAATGTTAGGAATGAGTTCAAGAAATGAGATGCCGAGAGAATCAGTGATTGTGTCGAAAGTTTTTCTTTAAGGTCATGCTCTTACAAACTGGGATTTTGGGGATAAGTTTTCGATACTATTGCCGTGACAACAGTACTCCACAGAGTAGTGACTGTGAGACTAAATGTTAGGAATGAGTTCAATATATGTCTGTCTGTCTATCGAAAGTTTTTCTTTATATCTGGGTATGCTAGGGGGTTTAATATGTCATACCTAACCTGACCCCAGTGTTTTCCCATGTATGTAGGACGCAAGTCTAGGTATATTGATCTCTATGTGCTATTGTCGAATTAACAAAAACCATCTCAGCCAAGTTGTTTGAATCCGAAGATGAGGAAAACATAAGATATTGTCTGAAGATTGCTGGACAATAGATAGCTCGAGTTCTTGAGCAAAGATCTTAGAAGACAACCATGTCAATCATGTACAAAAATTGTCACCTTTGTGTTTCTTGCAAGTCACAAGGGACACAGAGTTGAGTCGTCTCTAGCTGTGCTTGAAAAACACCACCGTATGCTTAGACCGACAAATCAGACCCTTATGGTTTCTATTCGAAGAAATTGAAGCGTTTCTTTCCCCTATATTTTACATTATCTTCTTTGTTGCCTAAATTCTATGGTCCTTGAGGTTTTTAAGATTTCTGTCATCAAAATAAAGAACTTTGCAAAGTTCTGGTCCACAATTTCCAGAAGTCTCCAAATAGGGTCCTTTGTGAAAATGATCCTTCATAAATGTATAAATTCTGAAGATCGCGATCTTCAGGTGACATTTTGACATGGTTGACAATTATCAATACACTTACAAGATATTTGCTTAAGAACTCGTGCTATCTGATATCTGAATGTCCAGCAATCTCCAGCCAATATCTTATGTTTTCCACATCATCAAACTTACACCACCAGTCGATCGATCGGATGATTGATTTTCTGAAATTGGCTGGTGTTAGGTATAGCCAGTCGTGATCAGCCTTTTAAGTAACGAGTAATTGGAGAATCGTTTTTCATTACAAAGATTCTTACGATCACTGATCTTCGCTTCACACATATATAAATATTCTTCGAGATTTGTATCTAGAGACCTCTTAGACTTCGCTGAAAGTATTAAGTTATTTACTTTAAAATTTTGCTGCCACCTTAATATATCAAACTAAACATATTCCCATTTCTACAACATTTGCTGGAGCAAACGAAACACCCACTTTATACGATAACTAAACAGTAAGAAACAGGCAACAGGTAACCATATGAGCATGTTCTCCCATGTGGCATGATGATTGTTATTGTTGCACATACGAGTACATATATATATGTATACATAATGACGGTTGTCTTAAACAAGACTTGAATTATAATCATACATCAAGATCCACAATTAAATTTTTTTATATATATTTTCATATAGAAATATTTTTCAAGTATTTTGTTAACAATTCACTGATCTTTATTGTTTTTGGGGGAAGTTTAATTGTCTGCTTACTGTTGTCTAGTTATTAGCTTATGAATATTTTAATTCGCTTTCCTTGGAAATAGATTTTTGTGGCTTATTTTTGCTTTCTTTTAATTTTAAACTTTACAAGTATTTCCACTTAAAATTTTATTAATTGTCTTTAAATTTCTTTTGTCTTTTTTTTTAGTTTTTTCTTTTTCATGGCTTTGTTTTTTTTTCCAAGAGGAGTTTCCTCGTCATGCATACAGGTGCATAGTGAACAAGAACTCCAAGCAAAAAAAAAAAAACAAAAAAAAAAACATTCTAAAAGTTCAAGAGCTTGCCTGATGATGGCACGTTTTTCTATTCTTTTAAAGTTCTTCCGTTGGTTGTTGATTAGAAAATTGATCATGTGTGTGGTCGAGGAAATTTTCTACATTTTGCTGTTCTTTCGTTGCTGCTGAATGTTTAATTGGAAAATTGTATTTAATATTTTCTTTTTGTGTAAAATGATATTTGTATTATATTCTGTGCGGATTAGTCATTAGAAAATTTTAATTATAGTTAGCATTTAAATTACACTTTAATTTAACACAATAATTACAGGTTTGCCAAGCTATGAAGATCATTGAGATCTTTAAAATTTGTCTGAAATCAAAAACTCCAGAAATCTTTAACTTTATAGAGAAAGTCTAAGCTTATAACAAGATTTGAAATCAAAACTTTATTTTGCAAAATTTTCTTAAAACATTTTCTTTTTGCTTAACATGACAAGATCAGCAGCAAATGTTTGTCCAGTAAAACAAATCACGATCAGCATACATGACAACGAAACAAAAAAAACCCCAACAAAAACATTTGATTACAAATGTTTGAAACATTGTTGTAGACAAAATGTTTGTTGCTGCAGCCAAGGAAAAAAATTCAACACAAATTGCAACATAAAAGTTGCAAATCATAGTTAAGGTTCAATGATTTTTCTCATTCTGTATGTCTTATTTTATACAGAAGTTTGTTAACAATTTGTCAAAATGTTGTCAATGATGTTGTTGTTCAAAGTTTGATGATATTGGTTCTCTAGAAACGTAATGAATGAGATCATTTAAATGAATAAAAGCTTCTGGACCTTAAAGACACTTTAAAAAAAAAAAAAAACATCTATTGTTCTACAGAAACATGTCAAATAGGGGTTAAAGGTTTAACCCTTTCCTTTCCTTCTAGTAATTAAAATTATTAGGTTTGTGTTTTTCATATCCCAACAAGTTGCAACTTTTATATTTTACTAAATGAAAAACTTTCACTATCGAAAGAAAAGCAAATCCGAAGCTTTCTAACTTCCGAATACTGGGATGCAAACACTGATCTTTGGGACATCGCATTCTCTGTATACACTAACGGTTCAAAAACTGTTACGGCTATTGACTCGGGCTAGGTCTTTTGATCAGTCTCCCTAATACCTGCATTATTCCGAATACTGGGAAGCAAACACTGATCTTTGGGACATCGCATTCTCTGTATACACTAACGGTTCAAAAACTGTTACGGCTATTGACTCGGGCTAGGTCTTTGATCCCTAATATCTGCATTATTTTTCAGGATGGAGTTTATGCTATCAGTGAACGGTCGCAACAATTCCATATCGAATGTGATATCGAAATAAATTTCTAATTTCCATTCCAACTTAGACGGCACTCTTTCGAATTGAATAGAGTTCTAGGACACAAGGGTATTCGGGAATATGAAAATTTCCACGAATGAGCAATTAATGAATCGACTTGGATGATTCTTATTTCCGGGCTGAGCCATCGAACCTTAGAGCCCTTAGAGAAGTACTATTGTCCGGTGCCAATGCCTGCAGTATCATGTAGATTTCATCTATATAGCTCATTAAGGTTTCCTTTCATACAACTTTGTAAGTTTAATATACTTCAGCATTTTCATTGTGCCCCAGGTGGGAAATGAAACCACTTCCTCCGGTCTATCGGAGTAGAACACTAATTACTAACCTACTGGCGACCTCCTGGTCTCTTAGTATTCTAAATTCCGAGCTTCTCATATATACCATTTTCAATTGACCTGAAGTTACATGATATCAGTCTATAGCTCTCTCTAATCATCCTAGTTAGGTACTGAAAAATCGAATAATACTTAATTGAACTGCTATTACGATCATTCGATCTTTCCCAAAAAAAAAAAGAGAATCAAAGATGATTCTAAGCTACTTTGACTTATTTTCTTCAACAGAAGACCATAATGACCATAATGATCTATAGTATCAAACAAATCTGTAACTGGCTTTGAAGAACACCTGATCTCCAATGATCATGATAAAAATCTACTGCAGTAGATTAAAACGATTGGCAACCAGAAGAGGTTAGTGCTGAACAAATTATCCAGACTAGCGAATAAATATGGACTACGAGCGGAGTTGTACTTTTGTATGACGCATAACCCTAAGACTCAGTTTTCCCTCACAACAACTGATTTTAAAATCATGTTATATATTGTATAACATCGATCCCATGATATGTATTAGGTGTTCCAATGGGAAAGAATGAGTTAAGATTGTCTAACACGCACCCTTGAATCCTTCTATGAAGAACTCAGGTAGCAATATATGTACATGACTGTACCGGTCCATGTACAAGCATTTTGCTGAAGTACTCATGCTATCTATTCTATTGCCATAGTAGCCCCGATGCGGAATGCTAGACAGCATGGGATCAATTCCAATACAAACCCCAACAGGGAAAAAGCAATCAATGGTATAAAGTCAATAGAATGGGTGACAACCCCAACATCAGGTGAAATCAATCTTCTAGTATATCGGAAGGTTACCACCCTTATGATGTCATGAAAGATTGCATTATTTAAAATGCAATCCCTATAAACTAATCACCCATTTCAGTGCATTCCTTAAGCTTTTAAAGCCCACGTAACCATGGCTGGATGTTGATTCGGCAACAGCACCTAGAGACGTATTTGGTAGTCCGAAATACCCAGCCAACAGATCAAGATCTGTATGTCAGATAATGTGACAAGGAATTTAGGAATTTCCAAAGTCAATTCGAACCCAATAATTGCCCCGACTAGTTGAATGGTGGACCTCAACCATAAGTCGCGTTTCATGAAACAATATGCATTCTGTTGAGATTACAACAGCACCGAGAACTTCCCTGCAGTAAAAAGTCTACAACATCAATACTAGTCTGCTTTCGGGCAGAAAAGTCTTTCCTGATCATTAACCAACTTCATCAGTTTCATTCTCAGACCATAAAGAACGATCTACGGAATCACAGGCAACTACCAAGTGTTAACCTGAAAATTCCCCAACCTATAATGTAGTAAGTGATACTCAACGGGTTCAGGAATCCAGCATCAGTTGCTCTGTCACATCACCCAGTGACATCCGTTGAGATGGCAACAGCACCGGAGAGAGAATCTAGACATAAATGGCATTAGGATATATGAGTCCTTGAACCAACATTATCTCCCCGCGAATTTGGGTTTAAATCACAGCCATTACGTAGATCCCGAAAGAACCTCTACCAACTGGCCACACAGGACAAGTCCTGCAAGCAACTGGCCACCCGTAGTGCCAGATTATATGGTACTCTGGTAAGATCCCATGTCAAATCATTCCAAGAAAAGGCCGAGGATACATTTGATCATCACCAGTTTATAGTCTCGGCAGACTAGAGCTATTGGTAGCACCACTTTTCCCCGGGATATTGCAATAACACCATGAAGGAGATTTCACCAAGGTAACATGCCCCCGGGAGGATGATTAGGGTTTTATATGTAGATTTCAATAATCATTTTAACCACAGTACGGGGGACCAAGTATGTTTCAATAGGGGAAAAATTAGCAACGTTTCCAGAGTCTTGGTTCATTTAGTGCTCAAGGTCTAAATAAAAAGAACATACTGAACTCCCTGCTTTGGTTTTATATTAAACTTCCTGTTTTAAAAGAATTGATATATCCAGTGTGTCTTAGTGAGACAAAGGCTCCATTTTGTGACTCTGTCGGTCACCAGAATCTTCTTTACCAGAAAACAATGAAAATACATATCTCAGTCTTCGAAAGGCTAACTTAGCAAAAGATCTATTCTAGGTTAGGATCCTCAGGTGGCTTTTAGTAAAGAGGAAAAATTCCTGTGAAACTATGTATGTTCCAATTAACTTACTGAGTGATCACAGATCATGGTGCTTCCTAGATTCTTACAATCTTCAAATATGATTTATTTATTTAATTTTTCTAAAACCAAACTTTAAAGGCTGACACACTCCAAAAATACTACTCCAATATGAAAATACTACAAAGTTTCGATAACGACTAAGATGCACGCAATTCCATAACACTTTAGTGCCAACATTTCACCATTTAATCATCATTAAATAACAATTTTATTGAAATGTCCTCAATTTAACAACAACAACCAAAATTAAATGAAAAACTCGAATCACAAAATGATGAAGAGCAATTAATTTCAAACTTTGATATAGTTGTCAATTGCAGAGTTGTATTTCCAACTCTGCTCTCTTTCCAGCTTTTGCAAAATAATGGGTGTTAAATAAAACTAAACTACAGTTCGGGACAACACAAAGAGGCATCAGTTGACGCCCATTGACCAAATAAATGCATAAGCGAAACGAAGAAGAGTTCTATATATGAAGTAAACAAAATTCCTAACTGGATTCCAGTTTCTAGGAGTTTCTTAATATAAATAATATTGAGCATTTTGTTCATTTACAAATATGTACACACACGATCTAAATAATTGATAAATAGTAGCATAAGGTAGTGGAAGAAGATTGAGTCTTTTAGAGGCAACAAATGTTTTAGTTTTTTTTTTTTTTTTTTTTTTTTTTTTTTGCAACTCCTGTTGGAGTGTTATAGCTGCTAATTTATGTTGGTGCCTTGATTGCTGCCCCGATGCCGGTGATTATAAACTAGTAAAGTTGTATTTTTTGTTGCCTTAATGTTTGTTGTTATTTTTGCAGATATTGCTCCTCTATTATAGACATTTAAATGATCAATGATAAGGAACGCTTGATGACAGTACCAGTGAATGACGTTTGAAACAAAAAAAGTTCCATTTGGTTGGTGTGTATAAACAAAAAATAAGAACGTGTCTTTTCAAAAGCCTGGAATTGAGCCAAAGTTTTTAATATCACCATCCAACATCAACGATACGACGACGACTACTGTTCATTTTTTTACTGTAATAAAAACTAAAATTTAATAATTGAAATAATAATAGGGAATTTATGGAAAAACACATAGATACACATACATATATTAATGCATATGAATTAGCTATGTAAACAATGTTTGTCACAAAAATCGATCTATTATCTAGTAGACTTGAGCGAAGTTTTATTTGTTTTTAACCTTCTTTTATAGTCGAACGTATAATTGAAACAAAATGCAAAACAAACATTATGTAAAAATCAAGAATGTTGCCATTTTCGCTTGATACAGGTCCCGCCACAAAATGTTCATGAAGTTAGATAGATAAGAATGGATTTTCCAAAAATTGAATTCTACTTAAATCATCAATTCGTCATTAACCATATGCCTCAGGATTAAATTAAACTCAGGAGATCTCTAACCTACGCAAACAACTAAGACCCTTTCATTCGTTTCGAACCCTTTAATGTTCAAATTTTTATATACACACTCCATGAATGGGTCTCAGATAATTCTGATCTATACTAATTCGTAGCAAACCTGCTAATGATTGAAAAAGGAAGAAGCAACTTAAATTCGAATTCCGAAATGTGCAAACTGGGGTCTACATTTACAGAACATAAACGGTCATATTTCTCAAACGATCCGTAATTTTGGTACAACTAACAACATCATGAATAAGTAATTGTAACGAAACGTCTAGACAGATATAATATCAGAAATACTATATTGAAAAGTAAAATATAGGTTCTGAATCATTTGCTAATCGTTAGTTGGTTAGTTAGTTAGTTAGTTAGTTAGTTAGTTAGTTAGTTAGTTAGTTAGTTAGTTAGTTAGTTAGTTAGTTAGTTAGTTAGTTAGTTAGTTAGTTAGTTAGTTAGTTAGTTAGTTAGTTAGTTAGTTAGTTAGTTAGTTAGTTAGTTAGTTAGTTAGTTAGTTAGTTAGTTAGTTAGTTAGTTAGTTAGTTAGTTAGTTAGTTAGTTAGTTAGTTAGTTAGTTAGTTAGTTAGTTAGTTAGTTAGTTAGTTAGTTAGTTAGTTAGTTAGTTAGTTAGTTAGTTAGTTAGTTAGTTAGTTAGTAGTTAGTTAGTTAGTTAGTTAGTTAGTTAGTTAGTTAGTTAGTTAGTTAGTTAGTTAGTTAGTTAGTTAGTTAGTTAGTTAGTTAGTTAGTTAGTTAGTTAGTTAGTTAGTTAGTTAGTTAGTTAGTAGTTAGTTAGTTAGTTAGTTAGTTAGTAGTTAGTTAGTTAGTTAGTTAGTTAGTTAGTTAGTTAGTTAGTTAGTAGTTAGTTAGTTAGTTAGTTAGTTAGTTAGTTAGTTAGTTAGTTAGTTAGTTAGTTAGTTATTAGTTGTTAGTTAGTTAGTTAGTTAGTTAGTTAGTAGTAGTTAGTACTTTAGATTATCTAAAAGTTATGTTGAACCACTAACTTCGCTAATAGTTGCTTTCTTATCACATAATATGAACAAATCTAAACCATAACCACATCAATATCCTTCCTTATTAACAATAAATCGAAATCCTCTTTGAAATCCTCTAATAAACCTTAAAAAGGAAGTTGAATTATTCCCGCGGAAGTAATAAGTAGGTGTAGATTTTAACAGATCATTAAGAAATTTATATAAAAAAATAAAAGATTTATTTTCCTTTCATTTAGCATCCAGCTAAAGGAACAAAGGGTTATTAAACTCCTATTAAAACTCTAGTCTTAAACCATCAAATCCTTTTTAAAATCATTCTTATATCAAGTGTTATTTTGAGCTTATAACATATTATCCGTAATAATCAGGGACATTCTAACAATTCACATGTCTATCAAAAATATGACAGCATTTGAAAAAATTGTTAAGGGTGTCTTTTTAAAATTCCCCTATTCAAGGCTGATGACAATGAAAATGTTGCAGCACTTGTATTTGCCTTAGAACCTTGAAATATGGGAAATTTGTATGAAGGCAGGTAAAATGTTCAATGTTCTTTATATACAAAGGTGTTTAGGATGATCAATCTTTCAAGGTAGCAGAAACTGTGCATTTCTCTTATAAATCATTTCAAATAGAGGCAGTTTTATTAAATTTCCACATGCGAGTGCAATATTTCCTTTTTGATTTGTTTTTCTTCTTTCATGGGAAATGGAAATTGCATTTAGTACAGGTGGTTTTTATGTACATATTTGGAAATTTGATATTTTTCCCTTTATTATAAGTAGTCAGCCCCAAATTTTATTGAAAGAAATTATTATAAATATGAAAATTTGCTGCGCATCTCCAAATTTTAAAAGGAAATTGTGTTGATCGTGCGAATTTCGTGTGTTGGGAATATGATTTTTATAGGTTGTGTTTTGTTAAATGTATCTTTATGAATATAATGGAGAAACACATGTTAAATATTAAACATCCGATTTATTTGCGGTTAGATTGTTTGTTACAGAAAAAAAATATTTAGTTCTCATGAAAATAATTTTAAAATTTTACCTATATCTCATTATTTGAGGGAGGATATTTAATTTGATTATAGAAAACATATTTCTGTTACTGTGAAATTATTAAAATGTAAACTGGATTTTAAATTAAATTTCCCTGAGGTTGTTTTTTAAATAAATGCAAATAAAATGTGTGTTTAATTGGCCGCCAACAAATACTGAAATTGAGAAAGTTAGGAATCTATGTTTCTGTTTCTCACTAACCAAACAAATATGGAAATTAGTGTAGCAATATATATTGCAATATATATAGCAATATATATAGACTAGACTATAGACTGGTCTACAGATATCCATATTTGTTTGTCTAGTCTATAGCCTAGTCGATAGTCCAGTCTATAGTCTAGTCTAATCTAGTCTATAGTCTAGTCTATAGTCTAGTCTATAGTCTAGTCTGTAGTCTAGTCTATAGCCTAGTCTAGTCTGTAGTCTAGTCTATAGTCTAGCCTATAGTCTAGTCTATAGTCTAGTCTATAGTCTAGTCTATAGTCTAGTCTATAGTCTAGTCTATAGTCTAGTCTATAGTCTAGTCTATAGTCTAGTCTATAGTCTAGTCTATAGTCTAGTCTATAGTCTAGTCTATAGTCTAGTCTATAGTCTAGTCTATAGTCTAGTCTATAGTCTAGTCTATAGTCTAGTCTATAGTCTAGTCTATAGTCTAGTCTATAGTCTAGTCTATAGTCTAGTCTATAGTCTAGTCTATAGTCTAGTCTATAGTCTAGTCTATAGTCTAGTCTATAGTCTAGTCTATAGTCTAGTCTATAGTCTAGTCTATAGTCTAGTCTATAGTCTAGTCTATAGTCTAGTCTATAGTCTAGTCTATAGTCTAGTCTAAGTCTAGTCTATAGTCTAGTCTATAGTCTAGTCTATAGTCTAGTCTATAGTCTAGTCTATAGTCTAGTCTATAGTCTAGTCTATAGTCTAGTCTATAGTCTAGTCTATATCTAGTCTATATTCTAGTCTATAGTCTAGTCTATAGTCTAGTCTATAGTCTAGTCTATAGTCTAGTCTATAGTCTAGTCTATAGTCTAGTCTATAGTCTAGTCTATAGTCTAGTCTATAGTCTAGTCTATAGTCTAGTCTATAGTCTAGTCTATAGTCTAGTCTATAGTCTAGTCTATAGTCTAGTCTATAGTCTAGTCTATAGTCTAGTCTATAGTCTAGTCTATAGTCTAGTCTATAGTCTAGTCTATAGTCTAGTCTATAGTCTAGTCTATAGTCTAGTCTATAGACTATAGTCTAGACTATAGTCTAGTCTATAGTCTAGTCTATAGACTATAGTCTAGACTATAGTCTAGTCTATAGTCTAGTCTATAGACTATAGTCTAGACTATAGTCTAGTCTATAGTCTAGTCCATAGTCTAGTCTATAGTCTAGTCTATAGACTAGTCTATAGTCTAGTCTATAGTCTAGTCTATAGTCTAGTCTATAGTCTAGTCTATAGTCTAGTCTATAGTCTAGTCTATAGTCTAGTCTATAGTCTAGTCTATAGTCTAGTCTATAGTCTAGTCTATAGTCTAGTCTATAGTCTAGTCTATAGTCTAGTCTATAGTCTAGTCTATAGTCTAGTCTATAGTCTAGTCTATAGTCTAGTCTATAGTCTAGTCTATAGTCTAGTCTATAATCTAGTCTATAGTCTAGTCTATAGTCTAGTCTATAGTCTAGTCTATAGTATAGTCTATAGTCTAGTCTATAGTCTAGTCTATAGTCTAGTCTATAGTCTAATCTAGTCTATAGTCTAGTCTATAGTCTAATCTAGTCCATAGTCTAGTCTATAGTCTAGTCCTAGTCCATAGTCTAGTCTATAGTCTAGTCTAGTCCATAGTCTAGTCTATAGTCTAGTCTATAGTCTAGTCTATAGTCTAGTCTATAGTCTAGTCCATAGTCTAGTCTATAGTCTAGTCTATAGTCTAGTCTTTAGTCTAGTCTATAGTCTAGTCTATAGTCTAGTCTAGTCCATAGTCTAGTCTATAGTCTAGTCTATAGTCTAGTCTATAGTCTAGTCCATAGTCTAGTCCATAGTCTAGTCTATAGTCTAGTCTATAGTCTAGTCTTTAGTCTAGTCTATAGTCTAGTCTATAGTCTAGTCTATAGTCTAGTCTAGTCTATAGTCTAGTCTAGTCTATATTCTAGTATATAGTCTAGTCTATAGTCTAGTCTATAGTCTAGTCTATGGTCTAGTCTATAGTCTAGTCTATAGTCTAGTCTATGGTCTAGTCTAGTCCATAGTCTAGTCTATAGTCTAGTCTAGTCCATAGTCTAGTCTATAGTCTAGTCTATAGTCTAGTCTATAGTCTAGTCCATAGTCTAGTCCATAGTCTAGTCTATAGTCTAGTCTATAGTCTAGTCTTTAGTCTAGTCTATAGTCTAGTCTATAGTCTAGTCTATAGTCTAG